>NW_026707313.1:400000-456058 GCF_902713425.1 Acipenser ruthenus
GTGCTTCTACATTTATTATCTGCATATAATACAGGTACTCTGTAGCAATTTTCAGCCCCCTACCACATTCGCTGAATCTTTGAGAGCCTGCCAAAGCTGTCCCGAATGCCCCATAGGCTTAAAGCAGCGGCCGCCTTAGTTGAATGGGAAAAAAGCTGAATTTTGTAGGAATCGCTCTAAAAACACTGGGCTCAGTTACAGGCTGTTAGTCTGATACTACAGCCCTTGGAATGGTGTTTCTACCTGCTTGCACGGCTTCAAAACACTTCCAAATGTACTTTTTCAAGTATTTGAATGGTTATCGACTCCACTTCTTAGGGGCTGCTGCCATCTACTGGTGGAAAATATTTATGACATCGGGGACCCAACGCAAATGCTGTTACTCTTATTTGAATTGCTAAAAAAAAAAATCAGATTTCTGTAGGAATTCTTCTAAAAACACTGCAGGTGTTTTTAGCACTATCGAAAAACGCTCAAACAGGTGATGTACATTGTAATGGACACCAGGTGTGAAAGGGTTAAGGACAGGGGGGCCTCCGCAGCGGCGCTTGTGCAGGTGTTCCCCCGAGCTCGCGGAACTGCAACACGGCCTCATAACACTCGTGCACCCGGGGGGGGACGTGCATTTAATGAATGAATTAATGAATGAATGCCCTACCTGAAACGACAGCACCTGGCGTTTCGTATTAATCGCTGTTCACCCGGGACGCGGGGCCCCGGCGAACCGCCGTGCAGCTCCCCGCACTGGGCTCGTGTCCCAGGCATCCATCCCCCTGCCCTGGCCGCATCCATGGCCGGTGAAAAGGACGGAGCGTCCCAAAGCCCAGCATCCGACTGGGATGCAAGTGCCGTCCCACTCCCAAGCTCTCCCACTCTCCAGCTCTCCCACTCTCCGTTGCAGGCACGCAGCTCCAGCTGTGGCCCATCAAAACTAGTGTGACTCGGGTTTAGAGTTAGGGTTAGGGTTTAGGGTTAGGGTCACACTCGTTTCCGTGCTGAAGGTCTTGTTTTGTAGCTCGCAGTAATACCTTTCCAGGCATGCCTTGATTCAATTGATACCACCTGTGGTTATTTAAATATTAATTAAAAAAAAAACAAAAAAAAAAACCTGAACGGGACGTTTTTTCGCCAAATGTAAACGAAACCCATTTAAGGTCGTTATTTAGTGTAGCAGTCGAATAAAAACTCGAGCGCGGTGTTGTTTTGTAGCTTGCAATCATACCTATCCAACGATACCTCGTATGAGGTGGTAGCACCAGGGGTTCTTGAAATATTATTTTTAATGCGATTCCCATTGAAACGTATAGGCGTTTTCACCAAAAACGGAAAAACAGACACAATAACACGTTCCCATTTAGCGCAGGTGTGGAATTACAACCCAGGAACGGTCTCGTTGTGTAGACGACACCCTTATCTGTATAACAATGCCCTACCTGAAACGATAGCACCCGGCGTTTCGTATTTATAGGGAAAATACGAATTTTACACCAACCCGCAACTTGACGAGAATCCCATAGGCTAACATTGAAATCCACAAAACACAATTGCTTTTTTTGAATAAAAACTCTGTTTTTCAACGGATTGGTCTCAAATTTGGTACACAATTGCTACCTACTACCCTGATACAGGAACTGTTTGAATGGTTTCTCTAGCCCTTACTGTTCCAGAGAAATAAAAAAAAAGAAGTGAATTTGCATCTGCCAGTAATCTTTTTTTTTTCTTCTTATCAATCAGTTTTTGCAGGATTCATTACAAGGCCACTGAATCCTGTTAGAGACTAATTCTCTGATACTACAGCCATTTAAATGGAGCTTCTATCTGGTCGCACAGCCGAGAACCACTTAAAAAGGTTCTGATCAAATGTGCTGCAATCTCTCGGTATGAGTCAATCTAAGGCAAGCTGCTGCATTTCAACCAAAAGCCCCATTAACCTGTGCTTCTACATTTATTATCTGCATATAATACAGGTACTCTGTAGCACTTTTCAGCCCCCTACCACATTCGCTGATTCTTTGAGAGCCTGCCAAAGCTGTCCCGAATGCCCCATAGGCTTAAAGCAGCGGTCGCCTTGGCTGAAGGGCAAAACAGCTGAATTGTGCAGGAATCGCTCTAAAAACCCTGGGCTCAGTTACAGGCTGTTAGTCTGATACTACAGCCCTTGGAATGGTGTTTCTACCTGCTTGCACGGCTTCAAAACTCTTCCAAATGTACTTTTTCAAGGGGCCTGCAGTGCACTTAGAAGTGGCATTGAAGGACAGGGGCAGCGTCGGAACCGAAAGGCCCAGCAACCTGTGCTTCTACATTTATTATCTGCATATAATACAGGTACTCTGTAGCAATTTTCAGCCCCCTACCACATTCGCTGATTCTTTGAGAGCCTGCCAAAGCTGTTCCAAATGCCCCATAGGCTTAAAGCAGCGGTCGCCTTAGTTGAATGGGAAAAAAGCTGAATTTTGTAGGAATCGCTCTAAAAACCCTGGGCTCAGTTACAGGCTGTTAGTCTGATACTACAGCCCTTGGAATGGTGTTTCTACCTGCTTGCACGGCTTCAAAACTCTTCCAAATGTACTTTTTCAAGGGGCCTGCAGTGCACTTAGAAGTGGCATTGAAGGACAGGGGCAGCGTCGGAACCGAAAGGCCCAGCAACCTGTGCTTCTACATTTATTATCTGCATATAATACAGGTACTCTGTAGCAATTTTCAGCCCCCTACCACATTCGCTGATTCTTTGAGAGCCTGCCAAAGCTGTTCCAAATGCCCCATAGGCTTAAAGCAGCGGTCGCCTTGGCTGAAGGGCAAAACAGCTGAATTGTGCAGGAATCGCTCTAAAAACACTGGGCTCAGTTACAGGCTGTTAGTCTGATACTACAGCCCTTGGAATGGTGTTTCTACCTGCTTGCACGGCTTCAAAACTCTTCCAAATGTACTTTTTCAAGGGGCCTGCAGTGCACTTAGAAGTGGCATTGAAGGACAGGGGCAGCGTCGGAACCGAAAGGCCCAGCAACCTGTGCTTCTACATTTATTATCTGCATATAATACAGGTACTCTGTAGCAATTTTCAGCCCCCTACCACATTCGCTGATTCTTTGAGAGCCTGCCAAAGCTGTTCCAAATGCCCCATAGGCTTAAAGCAGCGGTCGCCTTAGTTGAATGGGAAAAAAGCTGAATTTTGTAGGAATCGCTCTAAAAACCCTGGGCTCAGTTACAGGCTGTTAGTCTGATACTACAGCCCTTGGAATGGTGTTTCTACCTGCTTGCACGGCTTCAAAACTCTTCCAAATGTACTTTTTCAAGGGGCCTGCAGTGCACTTAGAAGTGGCATTGAAGGACAGGGGCAGCGTCGGAACCGAAAGGCCCAGCAACCTGTGCTTCTACATTTATTATCTGCATATAATACAGGTACTCTGTAGCAATTTTCAGCCCCCTACCACATTCGCTGATTCTTTGAGAGCCTGCCAAAGCTGTTCCAAATGCCCCATAGGCTTAAAGCAGCGGTCGCCTTAGTTGAATGGGAAAAAAGCTGAATTTTGTAGGAATCGCTCTAAAAACCCTGGGCTCAGTTACAGGCTGTTAGTCTGATACTACAGCCCTTGGAATGGTGTTTCTACCTGCTTGCACGGCTTCAAAACTCTTCCAAATGTACTTTTTCAAGGGGCCTGCAGTGCACTTAGAAGTGGCATTGAAGGACAGGGGCAGCGTCGGAACCGAAAGGCCCAGCAACCTGTGCTTCTACATTTATTATCTGCATATAATACAGGTACTCTGTAGCAATTTTCAGCCCCCTACCACATTCGCTGATTCTTTGAGAGCCTGCCAAAGCTGTTCCAAATGCCCCATAGGCTTAAAGCAGCGGTCGCCTTGGCTGAAGGGCAAAACAGCTGAATTGTGCAGGAATCGCTCTAAAAACACTGGGCTCAGTTACAGGCTGTTAGTCTGATACTACAGCCCTTGGAATGGTGTTTCTACCTGCTTGCACGGCTTCAAAACTCTTCCAAATGTACTTTTTCAAGGGGCCTGCAGTGCACTTAGAAGTGGCATTGAAGGACAGGGGCAGCGTCGGAACCGAAAGGCCCAGCAACCTGTGCTTCTACATTTATTATCTGCATATAATACAGGTACTCTGTAGCAATTTTCAGCCCCCTACCACATTCGCTGATTCTTTGAGAGCCTGCCAAAGCTGTTCCAAATGCCCCATAGGCTTAAAGCAGCGGTCGCCTTAGTTGAATGGGAAAAAAGCTGAATTTTGTAGGAATCGCTCTAAAAACCCTGGGCTCAGTTACAGGCTGTTAGTCTGATACTACAGCCCTTGGAATGGTGTTTCTACCTGCTTGCACGGCTTCAAAACTCTTCCAAATGTACTTTTTCAAGGGGCCTGCAGTGCACTTAGAAGTGGCATTGAAGGACAGGGGCAGCGTCGGAACCGAAAGGCCCAGCAACCTGTGCTTCTACATTTATTATCTGCATATAATACAGGTACTCTGTAGCAATTTTCAGCCCCCTACCACATTCGCTGATTCTTTGAGAGCCTGCCAAAGCTGTTCCAAATGCCCCATAGGCTTAAAGCAGCGGTCGCCTTGGCTGAAGGGCAAAACAGCTGAATTGTGCAGGAATCGCTCTAAAAACCCTGGGCTCAGTTACAGGCTGTTAGTCTGATACTACAGCCCTTGGAATGGTGTTTCTACCTGCTTGCACGGCTTCAAAACACTTCCAAATGTACTTTTTCAAGTATTTGAATGGTTATCGACTCCACTTCTTAGGGGCTGCTGCCATCTACTGGTGGAAAATATTTATGACATCGGGGACCCAACGCAAATGCTGTTACTCTTATTTGAATTGCTACAAAAAAAAATCAGATTTCTGTAGGAATTCTTCTAAAAACACTGCAGGTGTTTTTAGAACTATCGAAAAACGCTCAAACAGGTGATGTACATGGTAATGGACACCAGGTGTGAAAGGGTTAAGGACAGGGGGGCCTCCGCAGCGCTTGTGCAGGTGTTCCCCCGAGCTCGCGGAACTGCAACACGGCCTCGTAACACCCGTGCACCCGGGGGGGGGACGTGCATTTAATTAATTAATGAATCGCTGTTCCGCCGTGCAGCTCCCCGGGGGCGGGGGGGACGAGCAGGTGTTCAGCCCGAGCTCATAACACCCGTGCACACGGGGGGGGGGGACGTGCAGGTATTTTTTTCCCCCAGCAGACGGGGGTCCCGGCCTTACACTCGGGCAGCTCCCCGGGGAATGTTAGAGGTCGTCGCCCCCGCTGCTGAGGCGCTAAAGTATCCGACTGCCTGGAGCGCTAAAACCGGCTCCGATCGGTCAGCGGGGACCGCGGGGAGTGAGCCGTGAACGGAGCGTCCCGCTGCTGCCTTCTCGCCGAGTCCGAAAATAGCCGAGAGTTAAGCCCCTCCCCTCCGTGTCTTCGGCAGACTTCGGCCACGTCACGTCGGACGGGCCTCTGGTCATGTGAATTGATTGTGACGTGACCAGAGCCCCGTCCGTCTTGAAGCGGCGAGATGCTGCCGAAGCCACGGCGGGGCGGGGAGGGGAGGGGGCTTAACTCTCGGCTATTTTCGCTGGCCTCCGGCGGGGCTGCTTCTAACGGGTCTCCGCAGCGGCGCTTGTGCAGGTGTTCAGCCCGAGCTCGCGGAAGTGCAGCCCGGCCTCTGCTCCCACTTGCCCGGGCAGGGTTCCACGGCCCCGGGGACAGCTCCCGCCGCCCCGGACCCATAACGCCCGTGCTCCCGGGGGGAACACGGGACGTGCATTTAATTAATTCATCGCTGTTCCGCCGTGCAGCTCCACCGGGGGCGGGGGGGGGGGACGAGCAAGTGTTCAGCCCGAGCTCAGAACACTCGTGCACCCGGGGGGGGGACGTGCATTTAATGAATTAATGAATTAATGAATGCCCTACCTGAAACGATAGCACCTGGCGTTTCGTATTAATCGCTGTTCACCCGGGACGCGGGGCCCCGGCGAACCGCCGTGCAGCTCCCCGCACTGGGCTCGTGTCCCAGGCATCCACCCCCCTGCCCTGGCCGCATCCATGGCCGGTGAAAAGGACGGAGCGTCCCAAAGCCCAGCATCCGACTGGGATGCAAGTGCCGTCCCACTCCCAAGCTCTCCCACTCTCCAGCTCTCCCACTCTCCGTTGCAGGCACGCAGCTCCAGCTGTGGCCCATCAAAACTAGTGTGACTCGGGTTTAGAGTTAGGGTTAGGGTTTAGGGTTAGGGTCACACTCGTTTCCGTGCTAAAGGTCTTGTTTTGTAGCTCGCAGTAATACCTTTCCAGGCATGCCTTGATTCAATTGATACCACCTGTGGTTATTTAAATATTCATTCAAAAAAAAAAAAAAAAAAAAACCTGAACGGGACGTTTTTTCGCCAAATGTAAACGAAACCTATTTAAGGTCGTTCTTTAGTGTAGCAGTCGAATAAAAACTCGAGCGCGCTGTTGTTTTGTAGCTTGCAATCATACCTATCCAACGATACCTCGTATGAGGTGGTAGCACCAGGGGTTCTTGAAATATTAATTTGAATGCGATTCCCATTGAAACGTATAGGCGTTTTCACCAAAAACGGAAAAACAGACACAATAACACGTGCCATTTAGCGCAGGTGTGGAATTACAACCCAGGAACGGTCTCGTTGTGTAGATGACACCCTTATCTGTATAACAATGCCCTACCTGAAACGATAGCACCCGGCGTTTCGTATTTATAGGGAAAATACGAATTTTACACCAACCCGCAACTTGACGAGAATCCCATAGGCTAACATTGAAATCCACAAAACACACTTGCTTTTTTTGAATAAAAACTCTGTTTTTCAACGGATTGGTCTCAAATCTGGTACACAATTGCTACCTACTACCCTGATACAGGAACTGTTTGAATGGTTTCTCTAGCCCTTACTGTTCCAGAGAAATAAAAAAAAAAAAAGAAGTGAATTTGCATCTGCCAGTAATCTTTTTATTTTTTTTCTTATCAATCAGTTTTTGCAGGATTCATTACAAGGCCACTGAATCCTGTTCGAGACTAATTCTCTGATACTACAGCCATTTAAATGGAGCTTCTATCTGGTCGCACAGCCGAGAACCACTTAAAAAGGTTCTGATCAAATGTGCTGCAATCTCTCGGTATGAGTCAATCTAAGGCAAGCTGCTGCATTTCAACCAAAAGCCCCATAAACCTGAGCTTCTACATTTATTATCTGCATGTCCTACAGGTACTCTGTAGCAATTTTCAGCCACCTACCACATTCGCTGATTCTTTGAGAGCCTGCCAAAGCTGTTCCGAATGCCCCATAGGCTTAAAGCAGCGGTCGCCTTAGTTGAATGGGAAAAAAGCTGAATTTTGTAGGAATCGCTCTAAAAACACTGGGCTCAGTTACAGGCTGTTAGTCTGATACTACAGCCCTTGGAATGGTGTTTCTACCTGCTTGCACGGCTTCAAAACCCTTCCAAATGTACTTTTTCAAGGGGCCTGCAGTGCACTTAGAAGTGGCATTGAAGGACAGGGGCAGCGTCGGAACCGAAAGCCCCATTAACCTGTGCTTCTACATTTATTATCTGCATATAATACAGGTACTCTGTAGCAATTTTCAGCCCCCTACCACATTCGCTGATTCTTTGAGAGCCTGCCAAAGCTGTTCCAAATGCCCCATAGGCTTAAAGCAGCGGTCGCCTTAGTTGAATGGGAAAAAAAGCTGAACTTTGTAGGAATCGCTCTAAAAACCCTGGGCTCAGTTACAGGCTGTTAGTCTGATACTACAGCCCTTGGAATGGTGTTTCTACCTGCTTGCACGGCTTCAAAACTCTTCCAAATGTACTTTTTCAAGGGGCCTGCGGTGCACTTAGAAGTGGCATTGAAGGACAGGGGCAGCGTCGGAACCGAAAGGCCCAGCAACCTGTGCTTTCCCACCACTTATCTGCATGTCCTACAGGTACTCTGTAGCAATTTTCAGCCCCCTACCACATTCGCTGATTCTTTGAGAGCCTGCCAAAATTGGCATCAAAACTCATCCAAATGTACTTTTTCAAGTATTTGAATGGTTATCGACTCCACTTCTTAGGGGCTGCTGCCATCTACTGGTGGAAAATATTTATGACACCGGGGACCCAACGCAAATGCTGTTACTCTTATTTGAATTGCTAAAAAAAAAAAATCAGATTTCTGTAGGAATTCTTCTAAAAACACTGCAGGTGGCGTGCATTTAATTAATTAATGAATCGCTGTTCCGCCGTGCAGCTCCACCGGGGGCGGGGGGGACGAGCAGGTGTTCAGCCCGAGCTCATAACACCCGTGCACACGGGGGGGGGACGTGCAGGTATTTTTTTCCCCCAGCAGACGGGGGTCCCGGCCTTACACTCGGGCAGCTCCCCGGGGAATGTTAGAGGTCGTCGCCCCCGCTGCTGAGGCGCTAAAGTATCCGACTGCCTGGAGCGCTAAAACCGGCTCCGATCGGTCAGCGGGGACCGCGGGGAGTGAGCCGTGAACGGAGCGTCCCGCTGCTGCCTTCTCGCCGAGTCCGAAAATAGCCGAGAGTTAAGCCCCTCCCCCCCTCGCTGTGTCTTCGGCAGACGTCCGCCACGTCACGTCGGACGGGCCTCTGGTCATGTGAATTGATTGTGACGTGACCAGAGCCCCGTCCGTCTTGAAGCGGCGCGATGCTGCCGAAGCCACGGCGGGGAGGGGCGGGGAGGGGAGGGGAGGGGAGGGGAGGGGGGGCTTAACTCTCGGCTATTTTCGCTGGCCTCCGGCGGGGCTGCTTCTAACGGGTCTCCGCAGCGGCGCTTGTGCAGGTGTTCAGCCCGAGCTCGCGGAAGTGCAGCCCGGCCTCTGCTCCCACTTGCCCGGGCAGGGTTCCACGGCCCCGGGGACAGCTCCCGCCGCCCCGGACCCATAACGCCCGTGCTCCCGGGGGGAACACGGGACGTGCATTTAATTAATTCATCGCTGTTCCGCCGTGCAGCTCCACCGGGGGCGGGGGGGGGGGACGAGCAAGTGTTCAGCCCGAGCTCAGAACACTCGTGCACCCGGGGGGGGGACGTGCATTTAATGAATTAATGAATTAATGAATGCCCTACCTGAAACGATAGCACCTGGCGTTTCGTATTAATCGCTGTTCACCCGGGACGCGGGGCCCCGGCGAACCGCCGTGCAGCTCCCCGCACTGGGCTCGTGTCCCAGGCATCCATCCCCCTGCCCTGGCCGCATCCATGGCCGGTGAAAAGGACGGAGCGTCCCAAAGCCCAGCATCCGACTGGGATGCAAGTGCCGTCCCACTCCCAAGCTCTCCCACTCTCCAGCTCTCCCACTCTCCGTTGCAGGCACGCAGCTCCAGCTGTGGCCCATCAAAACTAGTGTGACTCGGGTTTAGAGTTAGGGTTAGGGTTTAGGGTTAGGGTCACACTCGTTTCCGTGCTAAAGGTCTTGTTTTGTAGCTCGCAGTAATACCTTTCCAGGCATGCCTTGATTCAATTGATACCACCTGTGGTTATTTAAATATTCATTCAAAAAAAAAAAAAAAAAAAAACCTGAACGGGACGTTTTTTCGCCAAATGTAAACGAAACCTATTTAAGGTCGTTCTTTAGTGTAGCAGTCGAATAAAAACTCGAGCGCGCTGTTGTTTTGTAGCTTGCAATCATACCTATCCAACGATACCTCGTATGAGGTGGTAGCACCAGGGGTTATTGAAATATTAATTTGAATGCGATTCCCATTGAAACGTATAGGCGTTTTCACCAAAAACGGAAAAACAGACACAATAACACGTGCCATTTAGCGCAGGTGTGGAATTACAACCCAGGAACGGTCTCGTTGTGTAGATGACACCCTTATCTGTATAACAATGCCCTACCTGAAACGATAGCACCCGGCGTTTCGTATTTATAGGGAAAATACGAATTTTACACCAACCCGCAACTTGACGAGAATCCCATAGGCTAACATTGAAATCCACAAAACACACTTGCTTTTTTTGAATAAAAACTCTGTTTTTCAACGGATTGGTCTCAAATCTGGTACACAATTGCTACCTACTACCCTGATACAGGAACTGTTTGAATGGTTTCTCTAGCCCTTACTGTTCCAGAGAAATAAAAAAAAAAAAAGAAGTGAATTTGCATCTGCCAGTAATCTTTTTATTTTTTTTCTTATCAATCAGTTTTTGCAGGATTCATTACAAGGCCACTGAATCCTGTTCGAGACTAATTCTCTGATACTACAGCCATTTAAATGGAGCTTCTATCTGGTCGCACAGCCGAGAACCACTTAAAAAGGTTCTGATCAAATGTGCTGCAATCTCTCGGTATGAGTCAATCTAAGGCAAGCTGCTGCATTTCAACCAAAAGCCCCATAAACCTGAGCTTCTACATTTATTATCTGCATGTCCTACAGGTACTCTGTAGCAATTTTCAGCCACCTACCACATTCGCTGATTCTTTGAGAGCCTGCCAAAGCTGTTCCGAATGCCCCATAGGCTTAAAGCAGCGGTCGCCTTAGTTGAATGGGAAAAAAGCTGAATTTTGTAGGAATCGCTCTAAAAACACTGGGCTCAGTTACAGGCTGTTAGTCTGATACTACAGCCCTTGGAATGGTGTTTCTACCTGCTTGCACGGCTTCAAAACCCTTCCAAATGTACTTTTTCAAGGGGCCTGCAGTGCACTTAGAAGTGGCATTGAAGGACAGGGGCAGCGTCGGAACCGAAAGCCCCATTAACCTGTGCTTCTACATTTATTATCTGCATATAATACAGGTACTCTGTAGCAATTTTCAGCCCCCTACCACATTCGCTGATTCTTTGAGAGCCTGCCAAAGCTGTTCCAAATGCCCCATAGGCTTAAAGCAGCGGTCGCCTTAGTTGAATGGGAAAAAAAGCTGAACTTTGTAGGAATCGCTCTAAAAACACTGGGCTCAGTTACAGGCTGTTAGTCTGATACTACAGCCCTTGGAATGGTGTTTCTACCTGCTTGCACGGCTTCAAAACTCTTCCAAATGTACTTTTTCAAGGGGCCTGCGGTGCACTTAGAAGTGGCATTGAAGGACAGGGGCAGCGTCGGAACCGAAAGGCCCAGCAACCTGTGCTTTCCCACCACTTATCTGCATGTCCTACAGGTACTCTGTAGCAATTTTCAGCCCCCTACCACATTCGCTGATTCTTTGAGAGCCTGCCAAAATTGGCATCAAAACTCATCCAAATGTACTTTTTCAAGTATTTGAATGGTTATCGACTCCACTTCTTAGGGGCTGCTGCCATCTACTGGTGGAAAATATTTATGACACCGGGGACCCAACGCAAATGCTGTTACTCTTATTTGAATTGCTAAAAAAAAAAAATCAGATTTCTGTAGGAATTCTTCTAAAAACACTGCAGGTGGCGTGCATTTAATTAATTAATGAATCGCTGTTCCGCCGTGCAGCTCCCCGGGGGCGGGGGGGACGAGCAGGTGTTCAGCCCGAGCTCATAACACCCGTGCACACGGGGGGGGGGAGGGGACGTGCAGGTATTTTTTTCCCCCAGCAGACGGGGGTCCCGGCCTTACACTCGGGCAGCTCCCCGGGGAATGTTAGAGGTCGTCGCCCCCGCTGCTGAGGCGCTAAAGTATCCGACTGCCTGGAGCGCTAAAACCGGCTCCGATCGGTCAGCGGGGACCGCGGGGAGTGAGCCGTGAACGGAGCGTCCCGCTGCTGCCTTCTCGCCGAGTCCGAAAATAGCCGAGAGTTAAGCCCCTCCCCCCCTCGCTGTGTCTTCGGCAGACGTCCGCCACGTCACGTCGGACGGGCCTCTGGTCATGTGAATTGATTGTGACGTGACCAGAGCCCCGTCCGTCTTGAAGCGGCGCGATGCTGCCGAAGCCACGGCGGGGAGGGGAGGGGGGGCTTAACTCTCGGCTATTTTCGCTGGCCTCCGGCGGGGCTGCTTCTAACGGGTCTCCGCAGCGGCGCTTGTGCAGGTGTTCAGCCCGAGCTCGCGGAACTCCAGCCCGGCCTCTGCTCCCACTTGCCCGGGCAGGGTTCCACGGCCCCGGGGACAGCTCCCGCCGCCCCGGACCCATAACGCCCGTGCTCCCGGGGGGAACACGGGACGTGCATTTAATTAATTCATCGCTGTTCCGCCGTGCAGCTCCACCGGGGGCGGGGGGGACGAGCAAGTGTTCAGCCCGAGCTCAGAACACTCGTGCACCCGGGGGGGGGACGTGCATTTAATAAATGAATGAATTAATGAATGCCCTACCTGAAACGACAGCACCTGGCGTTTCGTATTAATCGCTGTTCACCCGGGACGCGGGGCCCCGGCGAACCGCCGTGCAGCTCCCCGCACTGGGCTCGTGTCCCAGGCATCCATCCCCCTGCCCTGGCCGCATCCATGGCCGGTGAAAAGGACGGAGCGTCCCAAAGCCCAGCATCCGACTGGGATGCAAGTGCCGTCCCACTCCCAAGCTCTCCCACTCTCCAGCTCTCCCACTCTCCGTTGCAGGCACGCAGCTCCAGCTGTGGCCCATCAAAACTAGTGTGACTCGGGTTTAGAGTTAGGGTTAGGGTTTAGGGTTAGGGTCACACTCGTTTCCGTGCTAAAGGTCTTGTTTTGTAGCTCGCAGTAATACCTTTCCAGGCATGCCTTGATTCAATTGATACCACCTGTGGTTATTTAAATATTCATTCAAAAAAAACAAAAAAAAAAAAACCTGAACGGGACGTTTTTTCGCCAAATGTAAACGAAACCTATTTAAGGTCGTTCTTTAGTGTAGCAGTCGAATAAAAACTCGAGCGCGCTGTTGTTTTGTAGCTTGCAATCATACCTATCCAACGATACCTCGTATGAGGTGGTAGCACCAGGGGTTATTGAAATATTAATTTGAATGCGATTCCCATTGAAACGTATAGGCGTTTTCACCAAAAACGGAAAAACAGACACAATAACACGTGCCATTTAGCGCAGGTGTGGAATTACAACCCAGGAACGGTCTCGTTGTGTAGATGACACCCTTATCTGTATAACAATGCCCTACCTGAAACGATAGCACCCGGCGTTTCGTATTTATAGGGAAAATACGAATTTTACACCAACCCGCAACTTGACGAGAATCCCATAGGCTAACATTGAAATCCACAAAACACACTTGCTTTTTTTGAATAAAAACTCTGTTTTTCAACGGATTGGTCTCAAATCTGGTACACAATTGCTACCTACTACCCTGATACAGGAACTGTTTGAATGGTTTCTCTAGCCCTTACTGTTCCAGAGAAATAAAAAAAAAAAAAGAAGTGAATTTGCATCTGCCAGTAATCTTTTTATTTTTTTTCTTATCAATCAGTTTTTGCAGGATTCATTACAAGGCCACTGAATCCTGTTCGAGACTAATTCTCTGATACTACAGCCATTTAAATGGAGCTTCTATCTGGTCGCACAGCCGAGAACCACTTAAAAAGGTTCTGATCAAATGTGCTGCAATCTCTCGGTATGAGTCAATCTAAGGCAAGCTGCTGCATTTCAACCAAAAGCCCCATAAACCTGAGCTTCTACATTTATTATCTGCATGTCCTACAGGTACTCTGTAGCAATTTTCAGCCACCTACCACATTCGCTGATTCTTTGAGAGCCTGCCAAAGCTGTTCCGAATGCCCCATAGGCTTAAAGCAGCGGTCGCCTTAGTTGAATGGGAAAAAAGCTGAATTTTGTAGGAATCGCTCTAAAAACACTGGGCTCAGTTACAGGCTGTTAGTCTGATACTACAGCCCTTGGAATGGTGTTTCTACCTGCTTGCACGGCTTCAAAACCCTTCCAAATGTACTTTTTCAAGGGGCCTGCAGTGCACTTAGAAGTGGCATTGAAGGACAGGGGCAGCGTCGGAACCGAAAGCCCCATTAACCTGTGCTTCTACATTTATTATCTGCATATAATACAGGTACTCTGTAGCAATTTTCAGCCCCCTACCACATTCGCTGATTCTTTGAGAGCCTGCCAAAGCTGTTCCAAATGCCCCATAGGCTTAAAGCAGCGGTCGCCTTAGTTGAATGGGAAAAAAAGCTGAACTTTGTAGGAATCGCTCTAAAAACCCTGGGCTCAGTTACAGGCTGTTAGTCTGATACTACAGCCCTTGGAATGGTGTTTCTACCTGCTTGCACGGCTTCAAAACTCTTCCAAATGTACTTTTTCAAGGGGCCTGCGGTGCACTTAGAAGTGGCATTGAAGGACAGGGGCAGCGTCGGAACCGAAAGGCCCAGCAACCTGTGCTTTCCCACCACTTATCTGCATGTCCTACAGGTACTCTGTAGCAATTTTCAGCCCCCTACCACATTCGCTGATTCTTTGAGAGCCTGCCAAAATTGGCATCAAAACTCATCCAAATGTACTTTTTCAAGTATTTGAATGGTTATCGACTCCACTTCTTAGGGGCTGCTGCCATCTACTGGTGGAAAATATTTATGACACCGGGGACCCAACGCAAATGCTGTTACTCTTATTTGAATTGCTAAAAAAAAAAAATCAGATTTCTGTAGGAATTCTTCTAAAAACACTGCAGGTGGCGTGCATTTAATTAATTAATGAATCGCTGTTCCGCCGTGCAGCTCCCCGGGGGCGGGGGGGACGAGCAGGTGTTCAGCCCGAGCTCATAACACCCGTGCACACGGGGGGGGGACGTGCAGGTATTTTTTTCCCCCAGCAGACGGGGGTCCCGGCCTTACACTCGGGCAGCTCCCCGGGGAATGTTAGAGGTCGTCGCCCCCGCTGCTGAGGCGCTAAAGTATCCGACTGCCTGGAGCGCTAAAACCGGCTCCGATCGGTCAGCGGGGACCGCGGGGAGTGAGCCGTGAACGGAGCGTCCCGCTGCTGCCTTCTCGCCGAGTCCGAAAATAGCCGAGAGTTAAGCCCCTCCCCCCCTCGCTGTGTCTTCGGCAGACGTCCGCCACGTCACGTCGGACGGGCCTCTGGTCATGTGAATTGATTGTGACGTGACCAGAGCCCCGTCCGTCTTGAAGCGGCGAGATGCTGCCGAAGCCACGGCGGGGCGGGGAGGGGAGGGGAGGGGAGGGGAGGGGGGGCTTAACTCTCGGCTATTTTCGCTGGCCTCCGGCGGGGCTGCTTCTAACGGGTCTCCGCAGCGGCGCTTGTGCAGGTGTTCAGCCCGAGCTCGCGGAAGTGCAGCCCGGCCTCTGCTCCCACTTGCCCGGGCAGGGTTCCACGGCCCCGGGGACAGCTCCCGCCGCCCCGGACCCATAACGCCCGTGCTCCCGGGGGGAACACGGGACGTGCATTTAATTAATTCATCGCTGTTCCGCCGTGCAGCTCCACCGGGGGCGGGGGGGGGGGGGACGAGCAAGTGTTCAGCCCGAGCTCAGAACACTCGTGCACCCGGGGGGGGGACGTGCATTTAATGAATTAATGAATTAATGAATGCCCTACCTGAAACGATAGCACCTGGCGTTTCGTATTAATCGCTGTTCACCCGGGACGCGGGGCCCCGGCGAACCGCCGTGCAGCTCCCCGCACTGGGCTCGTGTCCCAGGCATCCATCCCCCTGCCCTGGCCGCATCCATGGCCGGTGAAAAGGACGGAGCGTCCCAAAGCCCAGCATCCGACTGGGATGCAAGTGCCGTCCCACTCCCAAGCTCTCCCACTCTCCAGCTCTCCCACTCTCCGTTGCAGGCACGCAGCTCCAGCTGTGGCCCATCAAAACTAGTGTGACTCGGGTTTAGAGTTAGGGTTAGGGTTTAGGGTTAGGGTCACACTCGTTTCCGTGCTAAAGGTCTTGTTTTGTAGCTCGCAGTAATACCTTTCCAGGCATGCCTTGATTCAATTGATACCACCTGTGGTTATTTAAATATTCATTCAAAAAAAACAAAAAAAAAAAAACCTGAACGGGACGTTTTTTCGCCAAATGTAAACGAAACCTATTTAAGGTCGTTCTTTAGTGTAGCAGTCGAATAAAAACTCGAGCGCGCTGTTGTTTTGTAGCTTGCAATCATACCTATCCAACGATACCTCGTATGAGGTGGTAGCACCAGGGGTTATTGAAATATTAATTTGAATGCGATTCCCATTGAAACGTATAGGCGTTTTCACCAAAAACGGAAAAACAGACACAATAACACGTGCCATTTAGCGCAGGTGTGGAATTACAACCCAGGAACGGTCTCGTTGTGTAGATGACACCCTTATCTGTATAACAATGCCCTACCTGAAACGATAGCACCCGGCGTTTCGTATTTATAGGGAAAATACGAATTTTACACCAACCCGCAACTTGACGAGAATCCCATAGGCTAACATTGAAATCCACAAAACACACTTGCTTTTTTTGAATAAAAACTCTGTTTTTCAACGGATTGGTCTCAAATCTGGTACACAATTGCTACCTACTACCCTGATACAGGAACTGTTTGAATGGTTTCTCTAGCCCTTACTGTTCCAGAGAAATAAAAAAAAAAAAAGAAGTGAATTTGCATCTGCCAGTAATCTTTTTATTTTTTTTCTTATCAATCAGTTTTTGCAGGATTCATTACAAGGCCACTGAATCCTGTTCGAGACTAATTCTCTGATACTACAGCCATTTAAATGGAGCTTCTATCTGGTCGCACAGCCGAGAACCACTTAAAAAGGTTCTGATCAAATGTGCTGCAATCTCTCGGTATGAGTCAATCTAAGGCAAGCTGCTGCATTTCAACCAAAAGCCCCATAAACCTGAGCTTCTACATTTATTATCTGCATGTCCTACAGGTACTCTGTAGCAATTTTCAGCCACCTACCACATTCGCTGATTCTTTGAGAGCCTGCCAAAGCTGTTCCGAATGCCCCATAGGCTTAAAGCAGCGGTCGCCTTAGTTGAATGGGAAAAAAGCTGAATTTTGTAGGAATCGCTCTAAAAACACTGGGCTCAGTTACAGGCTGTTAGTCTGATACTACAGCCCTTGGAATGGTGTTTCTACCTGCTTGCACGGCTTCAAAACCCTTCCAAATGTACTTTTTCAAGGGGCCTGCAGTGCACTTAGAAGTGGCATTGAAGGACAGGGGCAGCGTCGGAACCGAAAGCCCCATTAACCTGTGCTTCTACATTTATTATCTGCATATAATACAGGTACTCTGTAGCAATTTTCAGCCCCCTACCACATTCGCTGATTCTTTGAGAGCCTGCCAAAGCTGTTCCAAATGCCCCATAGGCTTAAAGCAGCGGTCGCCTTAGTTGAATGGGAAAAAAAGCTGAACTTTGTAGGAATCGCTCTAAAAACACTGGGCTCAGTTACAGGCTGTTAGTCTGATACTACAGCCCTTGGAATGGTGTTTCTACCTGCTTGCACGGCTTCAAAACTCTTCCAAATGTACTTTTTCAAGGGGCCTGCGGTGCACTTAGAAGTGGCATTGAAGGACAGGGGCAGCGTCGGAACCGAAAGGCCCAGCAACCTGTGCTTTCCCACCACTTATCTGCATGTCCTACAGGTACTCTGTAGCAATTTTCAGCCCCCTACCACATTCGCTGATTCTTTGAGAGCCTGCCAAAATTGGCATCAAAACTCATCCAAATGTACTTTTTCAAGTATTTGAATGGTTATCGACTCCACTTCTTAGGGGCTGCTGCCATCTACTGGTGGAAAATATTTATGACACCGGGGACCCAACGCAAATGCTGTTACTCTTATTTGAATTGCTAAAAAAAAAAAATCAGATTTCTGTAGGAATTCTTCTAAAAACACTGCAGGTGGCGTGCATTTAATTAATTAATGAATCGCTGTTCCGCCGTGCAGCTCCCCGGGGGCGGGGGGGACGAGCAGGTGTTCAGCCCGAGCTCATAACACCCGTGCACACGGGGGGGGGACGTGCAGGTATTTTTTTCCCCCAGCAGACGGGGGTCCCGGCCTTACACTCGGGCAGCTCCCCGGGGAATGTTAGAGGTCGTCGCCCCCGCTGCTGAGGCGCTAAAGTATCCGACTGCCTGGAGCGCTAAAACCGGCTCCGATCGGTCAGCGGGGACCGCGGGGAGTGAGCCGTGAACGGAGCGTCCCGCTGCTGCCTTCTCGCCGAGTCCGAAAATAGCCGAGAGTTAAGCCCCTCCCCCCCTCGCTGTGTCTTCGGCAGACGTCCGCCACGTCACGTCGGACGGGCCTCTGGTCATGTGAATTGATTGTGACGTGACCAGAGCCCCGTCCGTCTTGAAGCGGCGAGATGCTGCCGAAGCCACGGCGGGGCGGGGAGGGGAGGGGAGGGGAGGGGAGGGGGGGCTTAACTCTCGGCTATTTTCGCTGGCCTCCGGCGGGGCTGCTTCTAACGGGTCTCCGCAGCGGCGCTTGTGCAGGTGTTCAGCCCGAGCTCGCGGAAGTGCAGCCCGGCCTCTGCTCCCACTTGCCCGGGCAGGGTTCCACGGCCCCGGGGACAGCTCCCGCCGCCCCGGACCCATAACGCCCGTGCTCCCGGGGGGAACACGGGACGTGCATTTAATTAATTCATCGCTGTTCCGCCGTGCAGCTCCACCGGGGGCGGGGGGGGGGGGGACGAGCAAGTGTTCAGCCCGAGCTCAGAACACTCGTGCACCCGGGGGGGGGACGTGCATTTAATGAATTAATGAATTAATGAATGCCCTACCTGAAACGATAGCACCTGGCGTTTCGTATTAATCGCTGTTCACCCGGGACGCGGGGCCCCGGCGAACCGCCGTGCAGCTCCCCGCACTGGGCTCGTGTCCCAGGCATCCATCCCCCTGCCCTGGCCGCATCCATGGCCGGTGAAAAGGACGGAGCGTCCCAAAGCCCAGCATCCGACTGGGATGCAAGTGCCGTCCCACTCCCAAGCTCTCCCACTCTCCAGCTCTCCCACTCTCCGTTGCAGGCACGCAGCTCCAGCTGTGGCCCATCAAAACTAGTGTGACTCGGGTTTAGAGTTAGGGTTAGGGTTTAGGGTTAGGGTCACACTCGTTTCCGTGCTAAAGGTCTTGTTTTGTAGCTCGCAGTAATACCTTTCCAGGCATGCCTTGATTCAATTGATACCACCTGTGGTTATTTAAATATTCATTCAAAAAAAACAAAAAAAAAAAAACCTGAACGGGACGTTTTTTCGCCAAATGTAAACGAAACCTATTTAAGGTCGTTCTTTAGTGTAGCAGTCGAATAAAAACTCGAGCGCGCTGTTGTTTTGTAGCTTGCAATCATACCTATCCAACGATACCTCGTATGAGGTGGTAGCACCAGGGGTTATTGAAATATTAATTTGAATGCGATTCCCATTGAAACGTATAGGCGTTTTCACCAAAAACGGAAAAACAGACACAATAACACGTGCCATTTAGCGCAGGTGTGGAATTACAACCCAGGAACGGTCTCGTTGTGTAGATGACACCCTTATCTGTATAACAATGCCCTACCTGAAACGATAGCACCCGGCGTTTCGTATTTATAGGGAAAATACGAATTTTACACCAACCCGCAACTTGACGAGAATCCCATAGGCTAACATTGAAATCCACAAAACACACTTGCTTTTTTTGAATAAAAACTCTGTTTTTCAACGGATTGGTCTCAAATCTGGTACACAATTGCTACCTACTACCCTGATACAGGAACTGTTTGAATGGTTTCTCTAGCCCTTACTGTTCCAGAGAAATAAAAAAAAAAAAAGAAGTGAATTTGCATCTGCCAGTAATCTTTTTATTTTTTTTCTTATCAATCAGTTTTTGCAGGATTCATTACAAGGCCACTGAATCCTGTTCGAGACTAATTCTCTGATACTACAGCCATTTAAATGGAGCTTCTATCTGGTCGCACAGCCGAGAACCACTTAAAAAGGTTCTGATCAAATGTGCTGCAATCTCTCGGTATGAGTCAATCTAAGGCAAGCTGCTGCATTTCAACCAAAAGCCCCATAAACCTGAGCTTCTACATTTATTATCTGCATGTCCTACAGGTACTCTGTAGCAATTTTCAGCCACCTACCACATTCGCTGATTCTTTGAGAGCCTGCCAAAGCTGTTCCGAATGCCCCATAGGCTTAAAGCAGCGGTCGCCTTAGTTGAATGGGAAAAAAGCTGAATTTTGTAGGAATCGCTCTAAAAACACTGGGCTCAGTTACAGGCTGTTAGTCTGATACTACAGCCCTTGGAATGGTGTTTCTACCTGCTTGCACGGCTTCAAAACCCTTCCAAATGTACTTTTTCAAGGGGCCTGCAGTGCACTTAGAAGTGGCATTGAAGGACAGGGGCAGCGTCGGAACCGAAAGCCCCATTAACCTGTGCTTCTACATTTATTATCTGCATATAATACAGGTACTCTGTAGCAATTTTCAGCCCCCTACCACATTCGCTGATTCTTTGAGAGCCTGCCAAAGCTGTTCCAAATGCCCCATAGGCTTAAAGCAGCGGTCGCCTTAGTTGAATGGGAAAAAAAGCTGAACTTTGTAGGAATCGCTCTAAAAACACTGGGCTCAGTTACAGGCTGTTAGTCTGATACTACAGCCCTTGGAATGGTGTTTCTACCTGCTTGCACGGCTTCAAAACTCTTCCAAATGTACTTTTTCAAGGGGCCTGCGGTGCACTTAGAAGTGGCATTGAAGGACAGGGGCAGCGTCGGAACCGAAAGGCCCAGCAACCTGTGCTTTCCCACCACTTATCTGCATGTCCTACAGGTACTCTGTAGCAATTTTCAGCCCCCTACCACATTCGCTGATTCTTTGAGAGCCTGCCAAAATTGGCATCAAAACTCATCCAAATGTACTTTTTCAAGTATTTGAATGGTTATCGACTCCACTTCTTAGGGGCTGCTGCCATCTACTGGTGGAAAATATTTATGACACCGGGGACCCAACGCAAATGCTGTTACTCTTATTTGAATTGCTAAAAAAAAAAAATCAGATTTCTGTAGGAATTCTTCTAAAAACACTGCAGGTGGCGTGCATTTAATTAATTAATGAATCGCTGTTCCGCCGTGCAGCTCCCCGGGGGCGGGGGGGACGAGCAGGTGTTCAGCCCGAGCTCATAACACCCGTGCACACGGGGGGGGGACGTGCAGGTATTTTTTTCCCCCAGCAGACGGGGGTCCCGGCCTTACACTCGGGCAGCTCCCCGGGGAATGTTAGAGGTCGTCGCCCCCGCTGCTGAGGCGCTAAAGTATCCGACTGCCTGGAGCGCTAAAACCGGCTCCGATCGGTCAGCGGGGACCGCGGGGAGTGAGCCGTGAACGGAGCGTCCCGCTGCTGCCTTCTCGCCGAGTCCGAAAATAGCCGAGAGTTAAGCCCCTCCCCCCCTCGCTGTGTCTTCGGCAGACGTCCGCCACGTCACGTCGGACGGGCCTCTGGTCATGTGAATTGATTGTGACGTGACCAGAGCCCCGTCCGTCTTGAAGCGGCGCGATGCTGCCGAAGCCACGGCGGGGAGGGGCGGGGAGGGGAGGGGAGGGGAGGGGAGGGGGGGCTTAACTCTCGGCTATTTTCGCTGGCCTCCGGCGGGGCTGCTTCTAACGGGTCTCCGCAGCGGCGCTTGTGCAGGTGTTCAGCCCGAGCTCGCGGAAGTGCAGCCCGGCCTCTGCTCCCACTTGCCCGGGCAGGGTTCCACGGCCCCGGGGACAGCTCCCGCCGCCCCGGACCCATAACGCCCGTGCTCCCGGGGGGAACACGGGACGTGCATTTAATTAATTCATCGCTGTTCCGCCGTGCAGCTCCACCGGGGGCGGGGGGGGGGGGACGAGCAAGTGTTCAGCCCGAGCTCAGAACACTCGTGCACCCGGGGGGGGGACGTGCATTTAATGAATTAATGAATGCCCTACCTGAAACGATAGCACCTGGCGTTTCGTATTAATCGCTGTTCACCCGGGACGCGGGGCCCCGGCGAACCGCCGTGCAGCTCCCCGCACTGGGCTCGTGTCCCAGGCATCCATCCCCCTGCCCTGGCCGCATCCATGGCCGGTGAAAAGGACGGAGCGTCCCAAAGCCCAGCATCCGACTGGGATGCAAGTGCCGTCCCACTCCCAAGCTCTCCCACTCTCCAGCTCTCCCACTCTCCGTTGCAGGCACGCAGCTCCAGCTGTGGCCCATCAAAACTAGTGTGACTCGGGTTTAGAGTTAGGGTTAGGGTTTAGGGTTAGGGTCACACTCGTTTCCGTGCTAAAGGTCTTGTTTTGTAGCTCGCAGTAATACCTTTCCAGGCATGCCTTGATTCAATTGATACCACCTGTGGTTATTTAAATATTCATTCAAAAAAAAAAAAAAAAAAAAACCTGAACGGGACGTTTTTTCGCCAAATGTAAACGAAACCTATTTAAGGTCGTTCTTTAGTGTAGCAGTCGAATAAAAACTCGAGCGCGCTGTTGTTTTGTAGCTTGCAATCATACCTATCCAACGATACCTCGTATGAGGTGGTAGCACCAGGGGTTATTGAAATATTAATTTGAATGCGATTCCCATTGAAACGTATAGGCGTTTTCACCAAAAACGGAAAAACAGACACAATAACACGTGCCATTTAGCGCAGGTGTGGAATTACAACCCAGGAACGGTCTCGTTGTGTAGATGACACCCTTATCTGTATAACAATGCCCTACCTGAAACGATAGCACCCGGCGTTTCGTATTTATAGGGAAAATACGAATTTTACACCAACCCGCAACTTGACGAGAATCCCATAGGCTAACATTGAAATCCACAAAACACACTTGCTTTTTTTGAATAAAAACTCTGTTTTTCAACGGATTGGTCTCAAATCTGGTACACAATTGCTACCTACTACCCTGATACAGGAACTGTTTGAATGGTTTCTCTAGCCCTTACTGTTCCAGAGAAATAAAAAAAAAAAAAGAAGTGAATTTGCATCTGCCAGTAATCTTTTTATTTTTTTTCTTATCAATCAGTTTTTGCAGGATTCATTACAAGGCCACTGAATCCTGTTCGAGACTAATTCTCTGATACTACAGCCATTTAAATGGAGCTTCTATCTGGTCGCACAGCCGAGAACCACTTAAAAAGGTTCTGATCAAATGTGCTGCAATCTCTCGGTATGAGTCAATCTAAGGCAAGCTGCTGCATTTCAACCAAAAGCCCCATAAACCTGAGCTTCTACATTTATTATCTGCATGTCCTACAGGTACTCTGTAGCAATTTTCAGCCACCTACCACATTCGCTGATTCTTTGAGAGCCTGCCAAAGCTGTTCCGAATGCCCCATAGGCTTAAAGCAGCGGTCGCCTTAGTTGAATGGGAAAAAAGCTGAATTTTGTAGGAATCGCTCTAAAAACACTGGGCTCAGTTACAGGCTGTTAGTCTGATACTACAGCCCTTGGAATGGTGTTTCTACCTGCTTGCACGGCTTCAAAACCCTTCCAAATGTACTTTTTCAAGGGGCCTGCAGTGCACTTAGAAGTGGCATTGAAGGACAGGGGCAGCGTCGGAACCGAAAGCCCCATTAACCTGTGCTTCTACATTTATTATCTGCATATAATACAGGTACTCTGTAGCAATTTTCAGCCCCCTACCACATTCGCTGATTCTTTGAGAGCCTGCCAAAGCTGTTCCAAATGCCCCATAGGCTTAAAGCAGCGGTCGCCTTAGTTGAATGGGAAAAAAAGCTGAACTTTGTAGGAATCGCTCTAAAAACACTGGGCTCAGTTACAGGCTGTTAGTCTGATACTACAGCCCTTGGAATGGTGTTTCTACCTGCTTGCACGGCTTCAAAACTCTTCCAAATGTACTTTTTCAAGGGGCCTGCGGTGCACTTAGAAGTGGCATTGAAGGACAGGGGCAGCGTCGGAACCGAAAGGCCCAGCAACCTGTGCTTTCCCACCACTTATCTGCATGTCCTACAGGTACTCTGTAGCAATTTTCAGCCCCCTACCACATTCGCTGATTCTTTGAGAGCCTGCCAAAATTGGCATCAAAACTCATCCAAATGTACTTTTTCAAGTATTTGAATGGTTATCGACTCCACTTCTTAGGGGCTGCTGCCATCTACTGGTGGAAAATATTTATGACACCGGGGACCCAACGCAAATGCTGTTACTCTTATTTGAATTGCTAAAAAAAAAAAATCAGATTTCTGTAGGAATTCTTCTAAAAACACTGCAGGTGGCGTGCATTTAATTAATTAATGAATCGCTGTTCCGCCGTGCAGCTCCCCGGGGGCGGGGGGGACGAGCAGGTGTTCAGCCCGAGCTCATAACACCCGTGCACACGGGGGGGGGGAGGGGACGTGCAGGTATTTTTTTCCCCCAGCAGACGGGGGTCCCGGCCTTACACTCGGGCAGCTCCCCGGGGAATGTTAGAGGTCGTCGCCCCCGCTGCTGAGGCGCTAAAGTATCCGACTGCCTGGAGCGCTAAAACCGGCTCCGATCGGTCAGCGGGGACCGCGGGGAGTGAGCCGTGAACGGAGCGTCCCGCTGCTGCCTTCTCGCCGAGTCCGAAAATAGCCGAGAGTTAAGCCCCTCCCCCCCTCGCTGTGTCTTCGGCAGACGTCCGCCACGTCACGTCGGACGGGCCTCTGGTCATGTGAATTGATTGTGACGTGACCAGAGCCCCGTCCGTCTTGAAGCGGCGCGATGCTGCCGAAGCCACGGCGGGGAGGGGCGGGGAGGGGAGGGGAGGGGAGGGGAGGGGGGGCTTAACTCTCGGCTATTTTCGCTGGCCTCCGGCGGGGCTGCTTCTAACGGGTCTCCGCAGCGGCGCTTGTGCAGGTGTTCAGCCCGAGCTCGCGGAAGTGCAGCCCGGCCTCTGCTCCCACTTGCCCGGGCAGGGTTCCACGGCCCCGGGGACAGCTCCCGCCGCCCCGGACCCATAACGCCCGTGCTCCCGGGGGGAACACGGGACGTGCATTTAATTAATTCATCGCTGTTCCGCCGTGCAGCTCCACCGGGGGCGGGGGGGGGGGACGAGCAAGTGTTCAGCCCGAGCTCAGAACACTCGTGCACCCGGGGGGGGGACGTGCATTTAATGAATTAATGAATGCCCTACCTGAAACGATAGCACCTGGCGTTTCGTATTAATCGCTGTTCACCCGGGACGCGGGGCCCCGGCGAACCGCCGTGCAGCTCCCCGCACTGGGCTCGTGTCCCAGGCATCCATCCCCCTGCCCTGGCCGCATCCATGGCCGGTGAAAAGGACGGAGCGTCCCAAAGCCCAGCATCCGACTGGGATGCAAGTGCCGTCCCACTCCCAAGCTCTCCCACTCTCCAGCTCTCCCACTCTCCGTTGCAGGCACGCAGCTCCAGCTGTGGCCCATCAAAACTAGTGTGACTCGGGTTTAGAGTTAGGGTTAGGGTTTAGGGTTAGGGTCACACTCGTTTCCGTGCTAAAGGTCTTGTTTTGTAGCTCGCAGTAATACCTTTCCAGGCATGCCTTGATTCAATTGATACCACCTGTGGTTATTTAAATATTCATTCAAAAAAAAAAAAAAAAAAAAACCTGAACGGGACGTTTTTTCGCCAAATGTAAACGAAACCTATTTAAGGTCGTTCTTTAGTGTAGCAGTCGAATAAAAACTCGAGCGCGCTGTTGTTTTGTAGCTTGCAATCATACCTATCCAACGATACCTCGTATGAGGTGGTAGCACCAGGGGTTATTGAAATATTAATTTGAATGCGATTCCCATTGAAACGTATAGGCGTTTTCACCAAAAACGGAAAAACAGACACAATAACACGTGCCATTTAGCGCAGGTGTGGAATTACAACCCAGGAACGGTCTCGTTGTGTAGATGACACCCTTATCTGTATAACAATGCCCTACCTGAAACGATAGCACCCGGCGTTTCGTATTTATAGGGAAAATACGAATTTTACACCAACCCGCAACTTGACGAGAATCCCATAGGCTAACATTGAAATCCACAAAACACACTTGCTTTTTTTGAATAAAAACTCTGTTTTTCAACGGATTGGTCTCAAATCTGGTACACAATTGCTACCTACTACCCTGATACAGGAACTGTTTGAATGGTTTCTCTAGCCCTTACTGTTCCAGAGAAATAAAAAAAAAAAAAGAAGTGAATTTGCATCTGCCAGTAATCTTTTTATTTTTTTTCTTATCAATCAGTTTTTGCAGGATTCATTACAAGGCCACTGAATCCTGTTCGAGACTAATTCTCTGATACTACAGCCATTGAAATGGAGCTTCTATCTGGTCGCACAGCCGAGAACCACTTAAAAAGGTTCTGATCAAATGTGCTGCAATCTCTCGGTATGAGTCAATCTAAGGCAAGCTGCTGCATTTCAACCAAAAGCCCCATAAACCTGAGCTTCTACATTTATTATCTGCATGTCCTACAGGTACTCTGTAGCAATTTTCAGCCACCTACCACATTCGCTGATTCTTTGAGAGCCTGCCAAAGCTGTTCCGAATGCCCCATAGGCTTAAAGCAGCGGTCGCCTTAGTTGAATGGGAAAAAAGCTGAATTTTGTAGGAATCGCTCTAAAAACACTGGGCTCAGTTACAGGCTGTTAGTCTGATACTACAGCCCTTGGAATGGTGTTTCTACCTGCTTGCACGGCTTCAAAACCCTTCCAAATGTACTTTTTCAAGGGGCCTGCAGTGCACTTAGAAGTGGCATTGAAGGACAGGGGCAGCGTCGGAACCGAAAGCCCCATTAACCTGTGCTTCTACATTTATTATCTGCATATAATACAGGTACTCTGTAGCAATTTTCAGCCCCCTACCACATTCGCTGATTCTTTGAGAGCCTGCCAAAGCTGTTCCAAATGCCCCATAGGCTTAAAGCAGCGGTCGCCTTAGTTGAATGGGAAAAAAAGCTGAACTTTGTAGGAATCGCTCTAAAAACACTGGGCTCAGTTACAGGCTGTTAGTCTGATACTACAGCCCTTGGAATGGTGTTTCTACCTGCTTGCACGGCTTCAAAACTCTTCCAAATGTACTTTTTCAAGGGGCCTGCGGTGCACTTAGAAGTGGCATTGAAGGACAGGGGCAGCGTCGGAACCGAAAGGCCCAGCAACCTGTGCTTTCCCACCACTTATCTGCATGTCCTACAGGTACTCTGTAGCAATTTTCAGCCCCCTACCACATTCGCTGATTCTTTGAGAGCCTGCCAAAATTGGCATCAAAACTCATCCAAATGTACTTTTTCAAGTATTTGAATGGTTATCGACTCCACTTCTTAGGGGCTGCTGCCATCTACTGGTGGAAAATATTTATGACACCGGGGACCCAACGCAAATGCTGTTACTCTTATTTGAATTGCTAAAAAAAAAAAATCAGATTTCTGTAGGAATTCTTCTAAAAACACTGCAGGTGGCGTGCATTTAATTAATTAATGAATCGCTGTTCCGCCGTGCAGCTCCCCGGGGGCGGGGGGGACGAGCAGGTGTTCAGCCCGAGCTCATAACACCCGTGCACACGGGGGGGGGGAGGGGACGTGCAGGTATTTTTTTCCCCCAGCAGACGGGGGTCCCGGCCTTACACTCGGGCAGCTCCCCGGGGAATGTTAGAGGTCGTCGCCCCCGCTGCTGAGGCGCTAAAGTATCCGACTGCCTGGAGCGCTAAAACCGGCTCCGATCGGTCAGCGGGGACCGCGGGGAGTGAGCCGTGAACGGAGCGTCCCGCTGCTGCCTTCTCGCCGAGTCCGAAAATAGCCGAGAGTTAAGCCCCTCCCCCCCTCGCTGTGTCTTCGGCAGACGTCCGCCACGTCACGTCGGACGGGCCTCTGGTCATGTGAATTGATTGTGACGTGACCAGAGTCCCGTCCGCCTTGAAGCGGCGCGATGCTGCCGAAGCCACGGCGGGGAGGGGCGGGGAGGGGAGGGGAGGGGGGGCTTAACTCTCGGCTATTTTCGCTGGCCTCCGGCGGGGCTGCTTCTAACGGGTCTCCGCAGCGGCGCTTGTGCAGGTGTTCAGCCCGAGCTCGCGGAACTCCAGCCCGGCCTCTGCTCCCACTTGCCCGGGCAGGGTTCCACGGCCCCGGGGACAGCTCCCGCCGCCCCGGACCCATAACGCCCGTGCTCCCGGGGGGAACACGGGACGTGCATTTAATTAATTCATCGCTGTTCCGCCGTGCAGCTCCACCGGGGGCGGGGGGGGGGGACGAGCAAGTGTTCAGCCCGAGCTCAGAACACTCGTGCACCCGGGGGGGGGACGTGCATTTAATGAATTAATGAATGCCCTACCTGAAACGATAGCACCTGGCGTTTCGTATTAATCGCTGTTCACCCGGGACGCGGGGCCCCGGCGAACCGCCGTGCAGCTCCCCGCACTGGGCTCGTGTCCCAGGCATCCATCCCCCTGCCCTGGCCGCATCCATGGCCGGTGAAAAGGACGGAGCGTCCCAAAGCCCAGCATCCGACTGGGATGCAAGTGCCGTCCCACTCCCAAGCTCTCCCACTCTCCAGCTCTCCCACTCTCCGTTGCAGGCACGCAGCTCCAGCTGTGGCCCATCAAAACTAGTGTGACTCGGGTTTAGAGTTAGGGTTAGGGTTTAGGGTTAGGGTCACACTCGTTTCCGTGCTAAAGGTCTTGTTTTGTAGCTCGCAGTAATACCTTTCCAGGCATGCCTTGATTCAATTGATACCACCTGTGGTTATTTAAATATTCATTCAAAAAAAAAAAAAAAAAAAAACCTGAACGGGACGTTTTTTCGCCAAATGTAAACGAAACCTATTTAAGGTCGTTCTTTAGTGTAGCAGTCGAATAAAAACTCGAGCGCGCTGTTGTTTTGTAGCTTGCAATCATACCTATCCAACGATACCTCGTATGAGGTGGTAGCACCAGGGGTTATTGAAATATTAATTTGAATGCGATTCCCATTGAAACGTATAGGCGTTTTCACCAAAAACGGAAAAACAGACACAATAACACGTGCCATTTAGCGCAGGTGTGGAATTACAACCCAGGAACGGTCTCGTTGTGTAGATGACACCCTTATCTGTATAACAATGCCCTACCTGAAACGATAGCACCCGGCGTTTCGTATTTATAGGGAAAATACGAATTTTACACCAACCCGCAACTTGACGAGAATCCCATAGGCTAACATTGAAATCCACAAAACACACTTGCTTTTTTTGAATAAAAACTCTGTTTTTCAACGGATTGGTCTCAAATCTGGTACACAATTGCTACCTACTACCCTGATACAGGAACTGTTTGAATGGTTTCTCTAGCCCTTACTGTTCCAGAGAAATAAAAAAAAAAAAAGAAGTGAATTTGCATCTGCCAGTAATCTTTTTATTTTTTTTCTTATCAATCAGTTTTTGCAGGATTCATTACAAGGCCACTGAATCCTGTTCGAGACTAATTCTCTGATACTACAGCCATTTAAATGGAGCTTCTATCTGGTCGCACAGCCGAGAACCACTTAAAAAGGTTCTGATCAAATGTGCTGCAATCTCTCGGTATGAGTCAATCTAAGGCAAGCTGCTGCATTTCAACCAAAAGCCCCATAAACCTGAGCTTCTACATTTATTATCTGCATGTCCTACAGGTACTCTGTAGCAATTTTCAGCCACCTACCACATTCGCTGATTCTTTGAGAGCCTGCCAAAGCTGTTCCGAATGCCCCATAGGCTTAAAGCAGCGGTCGCCTTAGTTGAATGGGAAAAAAGCTGAATTTTGTAGGAATCGCTCTAAAAACACTGGGCTCAGTTACAGGCTGTTAGTCTGATACTACAGCCCTTGGAATGGTGTTTCTACCTGCTTGCACGGCTTCAAAACCCTTCCAAATGTACTTTTTCAAGGGGCCTGCAGTGCACTTAGAAGTGGCATTGAAGGACAGGGGCAGCGTCGGAACCGAAAGCCCCATTAACCTGTGCTTCTACATTTATTATCTGCATATAATACAGGTACTCTGTAGCAATTTTCAGCCCCCTACCACATTCGCTGATTCTTTGAGAGCCTGCCAAAGCTGTTCCAAATGCCCCATAGGCTTAAAGCAGCGGTCGCCTTAGTTGAATGGGAAAAAAAGCTGAACTTTGTAGGAATCGCTCTAAAAACACTGGGCTCAGTTACAGGCTGTTAGTCTGATACTACAGCCCTTGGAATGGTGTTTCTACCTGCTTGCACGGCTTCAAAACTCTTCCAAATGTACTTTTTCAAGGGGCCTGCGGTGCACTTAGAAGTGGCATTGAAGGACAGGGGCAGCGTCGGAACCGAAAGGCCCAGCAACCTGTGCTTTCCCACCACTTATCTGCATGTCCTACAGGTACTCTGTAGCAATTTTCAGCCCCCTACCACATTCGCTGATTCTTTGAGAGCCTGCCAAAATTGGCATCAAAACTCATCCAAATGTACTTTTTCAAGTATTTGAATGGTTATCGACTCCACTTCTTAGGGGCTGCTGCCATCTACTGGTGGAAAATATTTATGACACCGGGGACCCAACGCAAATGCTGTTACTCTTATTTGAATTGCTAAAAAAAAAAAATCAGATTTCTGTAGGAATTCTTCTAAAAACACTGCAGGTGGCGTGCATTTAATTAATTAATGAATCGCTGTTCCGCCGTGCAGCTCCCCGGGGGCGGGGGGGACGAGCAGGTGTTCAGCCCGAGCTCATAACACCCGTGCACACGGGGGGGGGGAGGGGACGTGCAGGTATTTTTTTCCCCCAGCAGACGGGGGTCCCGGCCTTACACTCGGGCAGCTCCCCGGGGAATGTTAGAGGTCGTCGCCCCCGCTGCTGAGGCGCTAAAGTATCCGACTGCCTGGAGCGCTAAAACCGGCTCCGATCGGTCAGCGGGGACCGCGGGGAGTGAGCCGTGAACGGAGCGTCCCGCTGCTGCCTTCTCGCCGAGTCCGAAAATAGCCGAGAGTTAAGCCCCTCCCCCCCTCGCTGTGTCTTCGGCAGACGTCCGCCACGTCACGTCGGACGGGCCTCTGGTCATGTGAATTGATTGTGACGTGACCAGAGCCCCGTCCGTCTTGAAGCGGCGCGATGCTGCCGAAGCCACGGCGGGGAGGGGCGGGGAGGGGAGGGGAGGGGAGGGGGGGCTTAACTCTCGGCTATTTTCGCTGGCCTCCGGCGGGGCTGCTTCTAACGGGTCTCCGCAGCGGCGCTTGTGCAGGTGTTCAGCCCGAGCTCGCGGAAGTGCAGCCCGGCCTCTGCTCCCACTTGCCCGGGCAGGGTTCCACGGCCCCGGGGACAGCTCCCGCCGCCCCGGACCCATAACGCCCGTGCTCCCGGGGGGAACACGGGACGTGCATTTAATTAATTCATCGCTGTTCCGCCGTGCAGCTCCACCGGGGGCGGGGGGGGGGGGACGAGCAAGTGTTCAGCCCGAGCTCAGAACACTCGTGCACCCGGGGGGGGGACGTGCATTTAATGAATTAATGAATGCCCTACCTGAAACGATAGCACCTGGCGTTTCGTATTAATCGCTGTTCACCCGGGACGCGGGGCCCCGGCGAACCGCCGTGCAGCTCCCCGCACTGGGCTCGTGTCCCAGGCATCCATCCCCCTGCCCTGGCCGCATCCATGGCCGGTGAAAAGGACGGAGCGTCCCAAAGCCCAGCATCCGACTGGGATGCAAGTGCCGTCCCACTCCCAAGCTCTCCCACTCTCCAGCTCTCCCACTCTCCGTTGCAGGCACGCAGCTCCAGCTGTGGCCCATCAAAACTAGTGTGACTCGGGTTTAGAGTTAGGGTTAGGGTTTAGGGTTAGGGTCACACTCGTTTCCGTGCTAAAGGTCTTGTTTTGTAGCTCGCAGTAATACCTTTCCAGGCATGCCTTGATTCAATTGATACCACCTGTGGTTATTTAAATATTCATTCAAAAAAAAAAAAAAAAAAAAACCTGAACGGGACGTTTTTTCGCCAAATGTAAACGAAACCTATTTAAGGTCGTTCTTTAGTGTAGCAGTCGAATACAAACTCGAGCGCGCTGTTGTTTTGTAGCTTGCAATCATACCTATCCAACGATACCTCGTATGAGGTGGTAGCACCAGGGGTTATTGAAATATTAATTTGAATGCGATTCCCATTGAAACGTATAGGCGTTTTCACCAAAAACGGAAAAACAGACACAATAACACGTGCCATTTAGCGCAGGTGTGGAATTACAACCCAGGAACGGTCTCGTTGTGTAGATGACACCCTTATCTGTATAACAATGCCCTACCTGAAACGATAGCACCCGGCGTTTCGTATTTATAGGGAAAATACGAATTTTACACCAACCCGCAACTTGACGAGAATCCCATAGGCTAACATTGAAATCCACAAAACACACTTGCTTTTTTTGAATAAAAACTCTGTTTTTCAACGGATTGGTCTCAAATCTGGTACACAATTGCTACCTACTACCCTGATACAGGAACTGTTTGAATGGTTTCTCTAGCCCTTACTGTTCCAGAGAAATAAAAAAAAAAAAAGAAGTGAATTTGCATCTGCCAGTAATCTTTTTATTTTTTTTCTTATCAATCAGTTTTTGCAGGATTCATTACAAGGCCACTGAATCCTGTTCGAGACTAATTCTCTGATACTACAGCCATTTAAATGGAGCTTCTATCTGGTCGCACAGCCGAGAACCACTTAAAAAGGTTCTGATCAAATGTGCTGCAATCTCTCGGTATGAGTCAATCTAAGGCAAGCTGCTGCATTTCAACCAAAAGCCCCATAAACCTGAGCTTCTACATTTATTATCTGCATGTCCTACAGGTACTCTGTAGCAATTTTCAGCCACCTACCACATTCGCTGATTCTTTGAGAGCCTGCCAAAGCTGTTCCGAATGCCCCATAGGCTTAAAGCAGCGGTCGCCTTAGTTGAATGGGAAAAAAGCTGAATTTTGTAGGAATCGCTCTAAAAACACTGGGCTCAGTTACAGGCTGTTAGTCTGATACTACAGCCCTTGGAATGGTGTTTCTACCTGCTTGCACGGCTTCAAAACCCTTCCAAATGTACTTTTTCAAGGGGCCTGCAGTGCACTTAGAAGTGGCATTGAAGGACAGGGGCAGCGTCGGAACCGAAAGCCCCATTAACCTGTGCTTCTACATTTATTATCTGCATATAATACAGGTACTCTGTAGCAATTTTCAGCCCCCTACCACATTCGCTGATTCTTTGAGAGCCTGCCAAAGCTGTTCCAAATGCCCCATAGGCTTAAAGCAGCGGTCGCCTTAGTTGAATGGGAAAAAAAGCTGAACTTTGTAGGAATCGCTCTAAAAACACTGGGCTCAGTTACAGGCTGTTAGTCTGATACTACAGCCCTTGGAATGGTGTTTCTACCTGCTTGCACGGCTTCAAAACTCTTCCAAATGTACTTTTTCAAGGGGCCTGCGGTGCACTTAGAAGTGGCATTGAAGGACAGGGGCAGCGTCGGAACCGAAAGGCCCAGCAACCTGTGCTTTCCCACCACTTATCTGCATGTCCTACAGGTACTCTGTAGCAATTTTCAGCCCCCTACCACATTCGCTGATTCTTTGAGAGCCTGCCAAAGCTGTTCCAAATGCCCCATAGGCTTAAAGCAGCGGTCGCCTTAGTTGAATGGGAAAAAAAGCTGAATTTTGTAGGAATCGCTCTAAAAACACTGGGCTCAGTTACAGGCTGTTAGTCTGATACTACAGCCCTTGGAATGGTGTTTCTACCTGCTTGCACGGCTTCAAAACTCTTCCAAATGTACTTTTTCAAGGGGCCTGCGGTGCACTTAGAAGTGGCATTGAAGGACAGGGGCAGCGTCGGAACCGAAAGGCCCAGCAACCTGTGCTTTCCCACCACTTATCTGCATGTCCTACAGGTACTCTGTAGCAATTTTCAGCCCCCTACCACATTCGCTGATTCTTTGAGAGCCTGCCAAAATTGGCATCAAAACTCATCCAAATGTACTTTTTCAAGTATTTGAATGGTTATCGACTCCACTTCTTAGGGGCTGCTGCCATCTACTGGTGGAAAATATTTATGACACCGGGGACCCAACGCAAATGCTGTTACTCTTATTTGAATTGCTAAAAAAAAAAAATCAGATTTCTGTAGGAATTCTTCTAAAAACACTGCAGGTGTTTTTAGAACTATCGAAAAACGCTCAAACAGGTGATGTACATGGTAATGGACACCAGGTGTGAAAGGGTTAAGGACAGGGGGGCCTCCGCAGCGCTTGTGCAGGTGTTCCCCCGAGCTCGCGGAACTGCAACACGGCCTCATAACACCCGTGCACCCGGGGGGGGGGGGGGGGGGGGGGGCGCGTGCATTTAATTAATTAATGAATCGCTGTTCCGCCGTGCAGCTCCCCGGGGGAGGGGGGGACGAGCAGGTGTTCAGCCCGAGCTCATAACACCCGTGCACACGGGGGGGAGGGGGAGGGGACGTGCAGGTATTTTTTTTCCCCCAGCAGACGGGGGTCCCGGCCTTACACTCGGGCAGCTCCCCGGGGAATGTTAGAGGTCGTCGCCCCCGCTGCTGAGGCGCTAAAGTATCCGACTGCCTGGAGCGCTAAAACCGGCTCCGATCGGTCAGCGGGGACCGCGGGGAGTGAGCCGTGAACACGGAGCGTCCCGCTGCTGCCTTCTCGCCGAGTCCGAAAATAGCCGAGAGTTAAGCCCCTCCCCCCCTCGCTGTGTCTTCGGCAGACGTCCGCCACGTCACGTCGGACGGGCCTCTGGTCATGTGAATTGATTGTGACGTGACCAGAGCCCCGTCCGCCTTGAAGCGGCGCGATGCTGCCGAAGCCACGGCGGGGAGGGGCGGGGAGGGGAGGGGAGGGGAGGGGAGGGGGGGCTTAACTCTCGGCTATTTTCGCTGGCCTCCGGCGGGGCTGCTTCTAACGGGTCTCCGCAGCGGCGCTTGTGCAGGTGTTCAGCCCGAGCTCGCGGAAGTGCAGCCCGGCCTCTGCTCCCACTTGCCCGGGCAGGGTTCCACGGCCCCGGGGACAGCTCCCGCCGCCCCGGACCCATAACGCCCGTGCTCCCGGGGGGAACACGGGACGTGCATTTAATTAATTCATCGCTGTTCCGCCGTGCAGCTCCACCGGGGGCGGGGGGGGGGGACGAGCAAGTGTTCAGCCCGAGCTCAGAACACTCGTGCACCCGGGGGGGGGACGTGCATTTAATGAATTAATGAATGCCCTACCTGAAACGATAGCACCTGGCGTTTCGTATTAATCGCTGTTCACCCGGGACGCGGGGCCCCGGCGAACCGCCGTGCAGCTCCCCGCACTGGGCTCGTGTCCCAGGCATCCACCCCCCTGCCCTGGCCGCATCCATGGCCGGTGAAAAGGACGGAGCGTCCCAAAGCCCAGCATCCGACTGGGATGCAAGTGCCGTCCCACTCCCAAGCTCTCCCACTCTCCAGCTCTCCCACTCTCCAGCTCTCCCACTCTCCAGCTCTCCCACTCTCCGTTGCAGGCACGCAGCTCCAGCTGTGGCCCATCAAAACTAGTGTGACTCGGGTTTAGAGTTAGGGTTAGGGTTTAGGGTTAGGGTCACACTCGTTTCCGTGCTAAAGGTCTTGTTTTGTAGCTCGCAGTAATACCTTTCCAGGCATGCCTTGATTCAATTGATACCACCTGTGGTTATTTAAATATTCATTCAAAAAAAAAAAAAAAAAAAAACCTGAACGGGACGTTTTTTCGCCAAATGTAAACGAAACCTATTTAAGGTCGTTCTTTAGTGTAGCAGTCGAATAAAAACTCGAGCGCGCTGTTGTTTTGTAGCTTGCAATCATACCTATCCAACGATACCTCGTATGAGGTGGTAGCACCAGGGGTTATTGAAATATTAATTTGAATGCGATTCCCATTGAAACGTATAGGCGTTTTCACCAAAAACGGAAAAACAGACACAATAACACGTGCCATTTAGCGCAGGTGTGGAATTACAACCCAGGAACGGTCTCGTTGTGTAGACGACACCCTTATCTGTATAACAATGCCCTACCTGAAACGATAGCACCCGGCGTTTCGTATTTATAGGGAAAATACGAATTTTACACCAACCCGCAACTTGACGAGAATCCCATAGGCTAACATTGAAATCCACAAAACACACTTGCTTTTTTTGAATAAAAACTCTGTTTTTCAACGGATTGGTCTCAAATTTGGTACACAATTGCTACCTACTACCCTGATACAGGAACTGTTTGAATGGTTTCTCTAGCCCTTACTGTTCCAGAGAAATAAAAAAAAAAAAAGAAGTGAATTTGCATCTGCCAGTAATCTTTTTATTTTTTTTCTTATCAATCAGTTTTTGCAGGATTCATTACAAGGCCACTGAATCCTGTTCGAGACTAATTCTCTGATACTACAGCCATTTAAATGGAGCTTCTATCTGGTCGCACAGCCGAGAACCACTTAAAAAGGTTCTGATCAAATGTGCTGCAATCTCTCGGTATGAGTCAATCTAAGGCAAGCTGCTGCATTTCAACCAAAAGCCCCATAAACCTGAGCTTCTACATTTATTATCTGCATGTCCTACAGGTACTCTGTAGCAATTTTCAGCCACCTACCACATTCGCTGATTCTTTGAGAGCCTGCCAAAGCTGTTCCGAATGCCCCATAGGCTTAAAGCAGCGGTCGCCTTAGTTGAATGGGAAAAAAGCTGAATTTTGTAGGAATCGCTCTAAAAACACTGGGCTCAGTTACAGGCTGTTAGTCTGATACTACAGCCCTTGGAATGGTGTTTCTACCTGCTTGCACGGCTTCAAAACCCTTCCAAATGTACTTTTTCAAGGGGCCTGCAGTGCACTTAGAAGTGGCATTGAAGGACAGGGGCAGCGTCGGAACCGAAAGCCCCATTAACCTGTGCTTCTACATTTATTATCTGCATATAATACAGGTACTCTGTAGCAATTTTCAGCCCCCTACCACATTCGCTGATTCTTTGAGAGCCTGCCAAAGCTGTTCCAAATGCCCCATAGGCTTAAAGCAGCGGTCGCCTTAGTTGAATGGGAAAAAAAGCTGAACTTTGTAGGAATCGCTCTAAAAACACTGGGCTCAGTTACAGGCTGTTAGTCTGATACTACAGCCCTTGGAATGGTGTTTCTACCTGCTTGCACGGCTTCAAAACTCTTCCAAATGTACTTTTTCAAGGGGCCTGCGGTGCACTTAGAAGTGGCATTGAAGGACAGGGGCAGCGTCGGAACCGAAAGGCCCAGCAACCTGTGCTTTCCCACCACTTATCTGCATGTCCTACAGGTACTCTGTAGCAATTTTCAGCCCCCTACCACATTCGCTGATTCTTTGAGAGCCTGCCAAAGCTGTTCCAAATGCCCCATAGGCTTAAAGCAGCGGTCGCCTTAGTTGAATGGGAAAAAAAGCTGAATTTTGTAGGAATCGCTCTAAAAACACTGGGCTCAGTTACAGGCTGTTAGTCTGATACTACAGCCCTTGGAATGGTGTTTCTACCTGCTTGCACGGCTTCAAAACTCTTCCAAATGTACTTTTTCAAGGGGCCTGCGGTGCACTTAGAAGTGGCATTGAAGGACAGGGGCAGCGTCGGAACCGAAAGGCCCAGCAACCTGTGCTTTCCCACCACTTATCTGCATGTCCTACAGGTACTCTGTAGCAATTTTCAGCCCCCTACCACATTCGCTGATTCTTTGAGAGCCTGCCAAAATTGGCATCAAAACTCATCCAAATGTACTTTTTCAAGTATTTGAATGGTTATCGACTCCACTTCTTAGGGGCTGCTGCCATCTACTGGTGGAAAATATTTATGACACCGGGGACCCAACGCAAATGCTGTTACTCTTATTTGAATTGCTAAAAAAAAAAAATCAGATTTCTGTAGGAATTCTTCTAAAAACACTGCAGGTGTTTTTAGAACTATCGAAAAACGCTCAAACAGGTGATGTACATGGTAATGGACACCAGGTGTGAAAGGGTTAAGGACAGGGGGGCCTCCGCAGCGCTTGTGCAGGTGTTCCCCCGAGCTCGCGGAACTGCAACACGGCCTCATAACACCCGTGCACCCGGGGGGGGGGGGGGGGGGGGGGGCGCGTGCATTTAATTAATTAATGAATCGCTGTTCCGCCGTGCAGCTCCCCGGGGGAGGGGGGGACGAGCAGGTGTTCAGCCCGAGCTCATAACACCCGTGCACACGGGGGGGAGGGGGAGGGGACGTGCAGGTATTTTTTTTCCCCCAGCAGACGGGGGTCCCGGCCTTACACTCGGGCAGCTCCCCGGGGAATGTTAGAGGTCGTCGCCCCCGCTGCTGAGGCGCTAAAGTATCCGACTGCCTGGAGCGCTAAAACCGGCTCCGATCGGTCAGCGGGGACCGCGGGGAGTGAGCCGTGAACACGGAGCGTCCCGCTGCTGCCTTCTCGCCGAGTCCGAAAATAGCCGAGAGTTAAGCCCCTCCCCCCCTCGCTGTGTCTTCGGCAGACGTCCGCCACGTCACGTCGGACGGGCCTCTGGTCATGTGAATTGATTGTGACGTGACCAGAGCCCCGTCCGCCTTGAAGCGGCGCGATGCTGCCGAAGCCACGGCGGGGAGGGGCGGGGAGGGGAGGGGAGGGGAGGGGAGGGGGGGCTTAACTCTCGGCTATTTTCGCTGGCCTCCGGCGGGGCTGCTTCTAACGGGTCTCCGCAGCGGCGCTTGTGCAGGTGTTCAGCCCGAGCTCGCGGAAGTGCAGCCCGGCCTCTGCTCCCACTTGCCCGGGCAGGGTTCCACGGCCCCGGGGACAGCTCCCGCCGCCCCGGACCCATAACGCCCGTGCTCCCGGGGGGAACACGGGACGTGCATTTAATTAATTCATCGCTGTTCCGCCGTGCAGCTCCACCGGGGGCGGGGGGGGGGGACGAGCAAGTGTTCAGCCCGAGCTCAGAACACTCGTGCACCCGGGGGGGGGACGTGCATTTAATGAATTAATGAATGCCCTACCTGAAACGATAGCACCTGGCGTTTCGTATTAATCGCTGTTCACCCGGGACGCGGGGCCCCGGCGAACCGCCGTGCAGCTCCCCGCACTGGGCTCGTGTCCCAGGCATCCATCCCCCTGCCCTGGCCGCATCCATGGCCGGTGAAAAGGACGGAGCGTCCCAAAGCCCAGCATCCGACTGGGATGCAAGTGCCGTCCCACTCCCAAGCTCTCCCACTCTCCAGCTCTCCCACTCTCCAGCTCTCCCACTCTCCAGCTCTCCCACTCTCCGTTGCAGGCACGCAGCTCCAGCTGTGGCCCATCAAAACTAGTGTGACTCGGGTTTAGAGTTAGGGTTAGGGTTTAGGGTTAGGGTCACACTCGTTTCCGTGCTAAAGGTCTTGTTTTGTAGCTCGCAGTAATACCTTTCCAGGCATGCCTTGATTCAATTGATACCACCTGTGGTTATTTAAATATTCATTCAAAAAAAAAAAAAAAAAAAAACCTGAACGGGACGTTTTTTCGCCAAATGTAAACGAAACCTATTTAAGGTCGTTCTTTAGTGTAGCAGTCGAATAAAAACTCGAGCGCGCTGTTGTTTTGTAGCTTGCAATCATACCTATCCAACGATACCTCGTATGAGGTGGTAGCACCAGGGGTTATTGAAATATTAATTTGAATGCGATTCCCATTGAAACGTATAGGCGTTTTCACCAAAAACGGAAAAACAGACACAATAACACGTGCCATTTAGCGCAGGTGTGGAATTACAACCCAGGAACGGTCTCGTTGTGTAGACGACACCCTTATCTGTATAACAATGCCCTACCTGAAACGATAGCACCCGGCGTTTCGTATTTATAGGGAAAATACGAATTTTACACCAACCCGCAACTTGACGAGAATCCCATAGGCTAACATTGAAATCCACAAAACACACTTGCTTTTTTTGAATAAAAACTCTGTTTTTCAACGGATTGGTCTCAAATTTGGTACACAATTGCTACCTACTACCCTGATACAGGAACTGTTTGAATGGTTTCTCTAGCCCTTACTGTTCCAGAGAAATAAAAAAAAAAAAAGAAGTGAATTTGCATCTGCCAGTAATCTTTTTATTTTTTTTCTTATCAATCAGTTTTTGCAGGATTCATTACAAGGCCACTGAATCCTGTTCGAGACTAATTCTCTGATACTACAGCCATTTAAATGGAGCTTCTATCTGGTCGCACAGCCGAGAACCACTTAAAAAGGTTCTGATCAAATGTGCTGCAATCTCTCGGTATGAGTCAATCTAAGGCAAGCTGCTGCATTTCAACCAAAAGCCCCATAAACCTGAGCTTCTACATTTATTATCTGCATGTCCTACAGGTACTCTGTAGCAATTTTCAGCCACCTACCACATTCGCTGATTCTTTGAGAGCCTGCCAAAGCTGTTCCGAATGCCCCATAGGCTTAAAGCAGCGGTCGCCTTAGTTGAATGGGAAAAAAGCTGAATTTTGTAGGAATCGCTCTAAAAACACTGGGCTCAGTTACAGGCTGTTAGTCTGATACTACAGCCCTTGGAATGGTGTTTCTACCTGCTTGCACGGCTTCAAAACCCTTCCAAATGTACTTTTTCAAGGGGCCTGCAGTGCACTTAGAAGTGGCATTGAAGGACAGGGGCAGCGTCGGAACCGAAAGCCCCATTAACCTGTGCTTCTACATTTATTATCTGCATATAATACAGGTACTCTGTAGCAATTTTCAGCCCCCTACCACATTCGCTGATTCTTTGAGAGCCTGCCAAAGCTGTTCCAAATGCCCCATAGGCTTAAAGCAGCGGTCGCCTTAGTTGAATGGGAAAAAAAGCTGAACTTTGTAGGAATCGCTCTAAAAACACTGGGCTCAGTTACAGGCTGTTAGTCTGATACTACAGCCCTTGGAATGGTGTTTCTACCTGCTTGCACGGCTTCAAAACTCTTCCAAATGTACTTTTTCAAGGGGCCTGCGGTGCACTTAGAAGTGGCATTGAAGGACAGGGGCAGCGTCGGAACCGAAAGGCCCAGCAACCTGTGCTTTCCCACCACTTATCTGCATGTCCTACAGGTACTCTGTAGCAATTTTCAGCCCCCTACCACATTCGCTGATTCTTTGAGAGCCTGCCAAAGCTGTTCCAAATGCCCCATAGGCTTAAAGCAGCGGTCGCCTTAGTTGAATGGGAAAAAAAGCTGAATTTTGTAGGAATCGCTCTAAAAACACTGGGCTCAGTTACAGGCTGTTAGTCTGATACTACAGCCCTTGGAATGGTGTTTCTACCTGCTTGCACGGCTTCAAAACTCTTCCAAATGTACTTTTTCAAGGGGCCTGCGGTGCACTTAGAAGTGGCATTGAAGGACAGGGGCAGCGTCGGAACCGAAAGGCCCAGCAACCTGTGCTTTCCCACCACTTATCTGCATGTCCTACAGGTACTCTGTAGCAATTTTCAGCCCCCTACCACATTCGCTGATTCTTTGAGAGCCTGCCAAAATTGGCATCAAAACTCATCCAAATGTACTTTTTCAAGTATTTGAATGGTTATCGACTCCACTTCTTAGGGGCTGCTGCCATCTACTGGTGGAAAATATTTATGACACCGGGGACCCAACGCAAATGCTGTTACTCTTATTTGAATTGCTAAAAAAAAAAAATCAGATTTCTGTAGGAATTCTTCTAAAAACACTGCAGGTGTTTTTAGAACTATCGAAAAACGCTCAAACAGGTGATGTACATGGTAATGGACACCAGGTGTGAAAGGGTTAAGGACAGGGGGGCCTCCGCAGCGCTTGTGCAGGTGTTCCCCCGAGCTCGCGGAACTGCAACACGGCCTCATAACACCCGTGCACCCGGGGGGGGGGGGGGGGGGGGGCGCGTGCATTTAATTAATTAATGAATCGCTGTTCCGCCGTGCAGCTCCCCGGGGGAGGGGGGGACGAGCAGGTGTTCAGCCCGAGCTCATAACACCCGTGCACACGGGGGGGAGGGGGAGGGGACGTGCAGGTATTTTTTTTCCCCCAGCAGACGGGGGTCCCGGCCTTACACTCGGGCAGCTCCCCGGGGAATGTTAGAGGTCGTCGCCCCCGCTGCTGAGGCGCTAAAGTATCCGACTGCCTGGAGCGCTAAAACCGGCTCCGATCGGTCAGCGGGGACCGCGGGGAGTGAGCCGTGAACACGGAGCGTCCCGCTGCTGCCTTCTCGCCGAGTCCGAAAATAGCCGAGAGTTAAGCCCCTCCCCTCCGTGTCTTCGGCAGACTTCGGCCACGTCACGTCGGACGGGCCTCTGGTCATGTGAATTGATTGTGACGTGACCAGAGCCCCGTCCGTCTTGAAGCGGCGCGATGCTGCCGAAGCCACGGCGGGGAGGGGAGGGGAGGGGGCTTAACTCTCGGCTATTTTCGCTGGCCTCCGGCGGGGCTGCTTCTAACGGGTCTCCGCAGCGGCGCTTGTGCAGGTGTTCAGCCCGAGCTCGCGGAAGTGCAGCCCGGCCTCTGCTCCCACTTGCCCGGGCAGGGTTCCACGGCCCCGGGGACAGCTCCCGCCGCCCCGGACCCATAACGCCCGTGCTCCCGGGGGGAACACGGGACGTGCATTTAATTAATTCATCGCTGTTCCGCCGTGCAGCTCCACCGGGGGCGGGGGGGGGGGGACGAGCAAGTGTTCAGCCCGAGCTCAGAACACTCGTGCACCCGGGGGGGGGACGTGCATTTAATGAATTAATGAATGCCCTACCTGAAACGATAGCACCTGGCGTTTCGTATTAATCGCTGTTCACCCGGGACGCGGGGCCCCGGCGAACCGCCGTGCAGCTCCCCGCACTGGGCTCGTGTCCCAGGCATCCATCCCCCTGCCCTGGCCGCATCCATGGCCGGTGAAAAGGACGGAGCGTCCCAAAGCCCAGCATCCGACTGGGATGCAAGTGCCGTCCCACTCCCAAGCTCTCCCACTCTCCAGCTCTCCCACTCTCCGTTGCAGGCACGCAGCTCCAGCTGTGGCCCATCAAAACTAGTGTGACTCGGGTTTAGAGTTAGGGTTAGGGTTTAGGGTTAGGGTCACACTCGTTTCCGTGCTAAAGGTCTTGTTTTGTAGCTCGCAGTAATACCTTTCCAGGCATGCCTTGATTCAATTGATACCACCTGTGGTTATTTAAATATTCATTCAAAAAAAAAAAAAAAAAAAAACCTGAACGGGACGTTTTTTCGCCAAATGTAAACGAAACCTATTTAAGGTCGTTCTTTAGTGTAGCAGTCGAATAAAAACTCGAGCGCGCTGTTGTTTTGTAGCTTGCAATCATACCTATCCAACGATACCTCGTATGAGGTGGTAGCACCAGGGGTTATTGAAATATTAATTTGAATGCGATTCCCATTGAAACGTATAGGCGTTTTCACCAAAAACGGAAAAACAGACACAATAACACGTGCCATTTAGCGCAGGTGTGGAATTACAACCCAGGAACGGTCTCGTTGTGTAGATGACACCCTTATCTGTATAACAATGCCCTACCTGAAACGATAGCACCCGGCGTTTCGTATTTATAGGGAAAATACGAATTTTACACCAACCCGCAACTTGACGAGAATCCCATAGGCTAACATTGAAATCCACAAAACACACTTGCTTTTTTTGAATAAAAACTCTGTTTTTCAACGGATTGGTCTCAAATTTGGTACACAATTGCTACCTACTACCCTGATACAGGAACTGTTTGAATGGTTTCTCTAGCCCTTACTGTTCCAGAGAAAAAAAAAAAAAAAAGAAGTGAATTTGCATCTGCCAGTAATCTTTTTATTTTTTTTCTTATCAATCAGTTTTTGCAGGATTCATTACAAGGCCACTGAATCCTGTTCGAGACTAATTCTCTGATACTACAGCCATTGAAATGGAGCTTCTATCTGGTCGCACAGCCGAGAACCACTTAAAAAGGTTCTGATCGAATGTGCTGCAATCTCTCGGTATGAGTCAATCTAAGGCAAGCTGCTGCATTTCAACCAAAAGCCCCATAAACCTGAGCTTCTACATTTATTATCTGCATGTCCTACAGGTACTCTGTAGCAATTTTCAGCCACCTACCACATTCGCTGATTCTTTGAGAGCCTGCCAAAGCTGTTCCGAATGCCCCATAGGCTTAAAGCAGCGGTCGCCTTAGTTGAATGGGAAAAAAGCTGAATTTTGTAGGAATCGCTCTAAAAACACTGGGCTCAGTTACAGGCTGTTAGTCTGATACTACAGCCCTTGGAATGGTGTTTCTACCTGCTTGCACGGCTTCAAAACTCTTCCAAATGTACTTTTTCAAGGGGCCTGCGGTGCACTTAGAAGTGGCATTGAAGGACAGGGGCAGCGTCGGAACCGAAAGGCCCAGCAACCTGTGCTTTCCCACCACTTATCTGCATGTCCTACAGGTACTCTGTAGCAATTTTCAGCCCCCTACCACATTCGCTGATTCTTTGAGAGCCTGCCAAAGCTGTTCCAAATGCCCCATAGGCTTAAAGCAGCGGTCGCCTTAGTTGAATGGGAAAAAAAGCTGAATTTTGTAGGAATCGCTCTAAAAACACTGGGCTCAGTTACAGGCTGTTAGTCTGATACTACAGTCCTTGGAATGGTGTTTCTACCTGCTTGCACGGCTTCAAAACTCTTCCAAATGTACTTTTTCAAGGGGCCTGCGGTGCACTTAGAAGTGGCATTGAAGGACAGGGGCAGCGTCGGAACCGAAAGGCCCAGCAACCTGTGCTTTCCCACCACTTATCTGCATGTCCTACAGGTACTCTGTAGCAATTTTCAGCCCCCTACCACATTCGCTGATTCTTTGAGAGCCTGCCAAAATTGGCATCAAAACTCATCCAAATGTACTTTTTCAAGTATTTGAATGGTTATCGACTCCACTTCTTAGGGGCTGCTGCCATCTACTGGTGGAAAATATTTATGACACCGGGGACCCAACGCAAATGCTGTTACTCTTATTTGAATTGCTAAAAAAAAAAAATCAGATTTCTGTAGGAATTCTTCTAAAAACACTGCAGGTGTTTTTAGAACTATCGAAAAACGCTCAAACAGGTGATGTACATGGTAATGGACACCAGGTGTGAAAGGGTTAAGGACAGGGGGGCCTCCGCAGCGCTTGTGCAGGTGTTCCCCCGAGCTCGCGGAACTGCAACACGGCCTCATAACACCCGTGCACCCGGGGGGGGGGGGGGGGGGGGGCGCGTGCATTTAATTAATTAATGAATCGCTGTTCCGCCGTGCAGCTCCCCGGGGGCGGGGGGGACGAGCAGGTGTTCAGCCCGAGCTCATAACACCCGTGCACACGGGGGGGAGGGGGAGGGGACGTGCAGGTATTTTTTTTCCCCCAGCAGACGGGGGTCCCGGCCTTACACTCGGGCAGCTCCCCGGGGAATGTTAGAGGTCGTCGCCCCCGCTGCTGAGGCGCTAAAGTATCCGACTGCCTGGAGCGCTAAAACCGGCTCCGATCGGTCAGCGGGGACCGCGGGGAGTGAGCCGTGAACGGAGCGTCCCGCTGGTGCCTTCTCGCCGAGTCCGAAAATAGCCGAGAGTTAAGCCCCTCCCCCCCTCGCTGTGTCTTCGGCAGACGTCCGCCACGTCACGTCGGACGGGCCTCTGGTCATGTGAATTGATTGTGACGTGACCAGAGCCCCGTCCGTCTTGAAGCGGCGAGATGCTGCCGAAGACACGGCGGGGAGGGGAGGGGAGGGGGGGCTTAACTCTCGGCTATTTTCGCTGGCCTCCGGCGGGGCTGCTTCTAACGGGTCTCCGCAGCGGCGCTTGTGCAGGTGTTCAGCCCGAGCTCGCGGAACTCCAGCCCGGCCTCTGCTCCCACTTGCCCGGGCAGGGTTCCACGGCCCCGGGGACAGCTCCCGCCGCCCCGGACCCATAACGCCCGTGCTCCCGGGGGGAACACGGGACGTGCATTTAATTAATTCATCGCTGTTCCGCCGTGCAGCTCCACCGGGGGCGGGGGGGGGGGGGGGACGAGCAAGTGTTCAGCCCGAGCTCAGAACACTCGTGCACCCGGGGGGGGGACGTGCATTTAATGAATTAATGAATGCCCTACCTGAAACGATAGCACCTGGCGTTTCGTATTAATCGCTGTTCACCCGGGACGCGGGGCCCCGGCGAACCGCCGTGCAGCTCCCCGCACTGGGCTCGTGTCCCAGGCATCCACCCCCCTGCCCTGGCCGCATCCATGGCCGGTGAAAAGGACGGAGCGTCCCAAAGCCCAGCATCCGACTGGGATGCAAGTGCCGTCCCACTCCCAAGCTCTCCCACTCTCCAGCTCTCCCACTCTCCGTTGCAGGCACGCAGCTCCAGCTGTGGCCCATCAAAACTAGTGTGACTCGGGTTTAGAGTTAGGGTTAGGGTTTAGGGTTAGGGTCACACTCGTTTCCGTGCTAAAGGTCTTGTTTTGTAGCTCGCAGTAATACCTTTCCAGGCATGCCTTGATTCAATTGATACCACCTGTGGTTATTTAAATATTCATTCAAAAAAAACAAAAAAAAAAAAACCTGAACGGGACGTTTTTTCGCCAAATGTAAACGAAACCTATTTAAGGTCGTTCTTTAGTGTAGCAGTCGAATAAAAACTCGAGCGCGCTGTTGTTTTGTAGCTTGCAATCATACCTATCCAACGATACCTCGTATGAGGTGGTAGCACCAGGGGTTCTTGAAATATTAATTTGAATGCGATTCCCATTGAAACGTATAGGCGTTTTCACCAAAAACGGAAAAACAGACACAATAACACGTGCCATTTAGCGCAGGTGTGGAATTACAACCCAGGAACGGTCTCGTTGTGTAGATGACACCCTTATCTGTATAACAATGCCCTACCTGAAACGATAGCACCCGGCGTTTCGTATTTATAGGGAAAATACGAATTTTACACCAACCCGCAACTTGACGAGAATCCCATAGGCTAACATTGAAATCCACAAAACACACTTGCTTTTTTTGAATAAAAACTCTGTTTTTCAACGGATTGGTCTCAAATTTGGTACACAATTGCTACCTACTACCCTGATACAGGAACTGTTTGAATGGTTTCTCTAGCCCTTACTGTTCCAGAGAAATAAAAAAAAAAAAGAAGTGAATTTGCATCTGCCAGTAATCTTTTTATTTTTTTTCTTATCAATCAGTTTTTGCAGGATTCATTACAAGGCCACTGAATCCTGTTCGAGACTAATTCTCTGATACTACAGCCATTGAAATGGAGCTTCTATCTGGTCGCACAGCCGAGAACCACTTAAAAAGGTTCTGATCGAATGTGCTGCAATCTCTCGGTATGAGTCAATCTAAGGCAAGCTGCTGCATTTCAACCAAAAGCCCCATAAACCTGAGCTTCTACATTTATTATCTGCATGTCCTACAGGTACTCTGTAGCAATTTTCAGCCACCTACCACATTCGCTGATTCTTTGAGAGCCTGCCAAAGCTGTTCCGAATGCCCCATAGGCTTAAAGCAGCGGTCGCCTTAGTTGAATGGGAAAAAAGCTGAATTTTGTAGGAATCGCTCTAAAAACACTGGGCTCAGTTACAGGCTGTTAGTCTGATACTACAGCCCTTGGAATGGTGTTTCTACCTGCTTGCACGGCTTCAAAACTCTTCCAAATGTACTTTTTCAAGGGGCCTGCGGTGCACTTAGAAGTGGCATTGAAGGACAGGGGCAGCGTCGGAACCGAAAGGCCCAGCAACCTGTGCTTTCCCACCACTTATCTGCATGTCCTACAGGTACTCTGTAGCAATTTTCAGCCCCCTACCACATTCGCTGATTCTTTGAGAGCCTGCCAAAGCTGTTCCAAATGCCCCATAGGCTTAAAGCAGCGGTCGCCTTAGTTGAATGGGAAAAAAAGCTGAATTTTGTAGGAATCGCTCTAAAAACACTGGGCTCAGTTACAGGCTGTTAGTCTGATACTACAGTCCTTGGAATGGTGTTTCTACCTGCTTGCACGGCTTCAAAACTCTTCCAAATGTACTTTTTCAAGGGGCCTGCGGTGCACTTAGAAGTGGCATTGAAGGACAGGGGCAGCGTCGGAACCGAAAGGCCCAGCAACCTGTGCTTTCCCACCACTTATCTGCATGTCCTACAGGTACTCTGTAGCAATTTTCAGCCCCCTACCACATTCGCTGATTCTTTGAGAGCCTGCCAAAATTGGCATCAAAACTCATCCAAATGTACTTTTTCAAGTATTTGAATGGTTATCGACTCCACTTCTTAGGGGCTGCTGCCATCTACTGGTGGAAAATATTTATGACACCGGGGACCCAACGCAAATGCTGTTACTCTTATTTGAATTGCTAAAAAAAAAAAATCAGATTTCTGTAGGAATTCTTCTAAAAACACTGCAGGTGTTTTTAGAACTATCGAAAAACGCTCAAACAGGTGATGTACATGGTAATGGACACCAGGTGTGAAAGGGTTAAGGACAGGGGGGCCTCCGCAGCGCTTGTGCAGGTGTTCCCCCGAGCTCGCGGAACTGCAACACGGCCTCATAACACCCGTGCACCCGGGGGGGGGGGGGGGGGGGGGGGCGCGTGCATTTAATTAATTAATGAATCGCTGTTCCGCCGTGCAGCTCCCCGGGGGCGGGGGGGACGAGCAGGTGTTCAGCCCGAGCTCATAACACCCGTGCACACGGGGGGGAGGGGGAGGGGACGTGCAGGTATTTTTTTTCCCCCAGCAGACGGGGGTCCCGGCCTTACACTCGGGCAGCTCCCCGGGGAATGTTAGAGGTCGTCGCCCCCGCTGCTGAGGCGCTAAAGTATCCGACTGCCTGGAGCGCTAAAACCGGCTCCGATCGGTCAGCGGGGACCGCGGGGAGTGAGCCGTGAACGGAGCGTCCCGCTGGTGCCTTCTCGCCGAGTCCGAAAATAGCCGAGAGTTAAGCCCCTCCCCCCCTCGCTGTGTCTTCGGCAGACGTCCGCCACGTCACGTCGGACGGGCCTCTGGTCATGTGAATTGATTGTGACGTGACCAGAGCCCCGTCCGTCTTGAAGCGGCGAGATGCTGCCGAAGACACGGCGGGGAGGGGAGGGGAGGGGGGGCTTAACTCTCGGCTATTTTCGCTGGCCTCCGGCGGGGCTGCTTCTAACGGGTCTCCGCAGCGGCGCTTGTGCAGGTGTTCAGCCCGAGCTCGCGGAACTCCAGCCCGGCCTCTGCTCCCACTTGCCCGGGCAGGGTTCCACGGCCCCGGGGACAGCTCCCGCCGCCCCGGACCCATAACGCCCGTGCTCCCGGGGGGAACACGGGACGTGCATTTAATTAATTCATCGCTGTTCCGCCGTGCAGCTCCACCGGGGGCGGGGGGGGGGGGGGGGGACGAGCAAGTGTTCAGCCCGAGCTCAGAACACTCGTGCACCCGGGGGGGGGACGTGCATTTAATGAATTAATGAATGCCCTACCTGAAACGATAGCACCTGGCGTTTCGTATTAATCGCTGTTCACCCGGGACGCGGGGCCCCGGCGAACCGCCGTGCAGCTCCCCGCACTGGGCTCGTGTCCCAGGCATCCACCCCCCTGCCCTGGCCGCATCCATGGCCGGTGAAAAGGACGGAGCGTCCCAAAGCCCAGCATCCGACTGGGATGCAAGTGCCGTCCCACTCCCAAGCTCTCCCACTCTCCAGCTCTCCCACTCTCCGTTGCAGGCACGCAGCTCCAGCTGTGGCCCATCAAAACTAGTGTGACTCGGGTTTAGAGTTAGGGTTAGGGTTTAGGGTTAGGGTCACACTCGTTTCCGTGCTAAAGGTCTTGTTTTGTAGCTCGCAGTAATACCTTTCCAGGCATGCCTTGATTCAATTGATACCACCTGTGGTTATTTAAATATTCATTCAAAAAAAACAAAAAAAAAAAAACCTGAACGGGACGTTTTTTCGCCAAATGTAAACGAAACCTATTTAAGGTCGTTCTTTAGTGTAGCAGTCGAATAAAAACTCGAGCGCGCTGTTGTTTTGTAGCTTGCAATCATACCTATCCAACGATACCTCGTATGAGGTGGTAGCACCAGGGGTTCTTGAAATATTAATTTGAATGCGATTCCCATTGAAACGTATAGGCGTTTTCACCAAAAACTGAAAAACAGACACAATAACACGTGCCATTTAGCGCAGGTGTGGAATTACAACCCAGGAACGGTCTCGTTGTGTAGATGACACCCTTATCTGTATAACAATGCCCTACCTGAAACGATAGCACCCGGCGTTTCGTATTTATAGGGAAAATACGAATTTTACACCAACCCGCAACTTGACGAGAATCCCATAGGCTAACATTGAAATCCACAAAACACACTTGCTTTTTTTGAATAAAAACTCTGTTTTTCAACGGATTGGTCTCAAATTTGGTACACAATTGCTACCTACTACCCTGATACAGGAACTGTTTGAATGGTTTCTCTAGCCCTTACTGTTCCAGAGAAATAAAAAAAAAAAAGAAGTGAATTTGCATCTGCCAGTAATCTTTTTATTTTTTTTCTTATCAATCAGTTTTTGCAGGATTCATTACAAGGCCACTGAATCCTGTTCGAGACTAATTCTCTGATACTACAGCCATTGAAATGGAGCTTCTATCTGGTCGCACAGCCGAGAACCACTTAAAAAGGTTCTGATCGAATGTGCTGCAATCTCTCGGTATGAGTCAATCTAAGGCAAGCTGCTGCATTTCAACCAAAAGCCCCATAAACCTGAGCTTCTACATTTATTATCTGCATGTCCTACAGGTACTCTGTAGCAATTTTCAGCCACCTACCACATTCGCTGATTCTTTGAGAGCCTGCCAAAGCTGTTCCGAATGCCCCATAGGCTTAAAGCAGCGGTCGCCTTAGTTGAATGGGAAAAAAGCTGAATTTTGTAGGAATCGCTCTAAAAACACTGGGCTCAGTTACAGGCTGTTAGTCTGATACTACAGCCCTTGGAATGGTGTTTCTACCTGCTTGCACGGCTTCAAAACTCTTCCAAATGTACTTTTTCAAGGGGCCTGCGGTGCACTTAGAAGTGGCATTGAAGGACAGGGGCAGCGTCGGAACCGAAAGGCCCAGCAACCTGTGCTTTCCCACCACTTATCTGCATGTCCTACAGGTACTCTGTAGCAATTTTCAGCCCCCTACCACATTCGCTGATTCTTTGAGAGCCTGCCAAAGCTGTTCCAAATGCCCCATAGGCTTAAAGCAGCGGTCGCCTTAGTTGAATGGGAAAAAAAGCTGAATTTTGTAGGAATCGCTCTAAAAACACTGGGCTCAGTTACAGGCTGTTAGTCTGATACTACAGTCCTTGGAATGGTGTTTCTACCTGCTTGCACGGCTTCAAAACTCTTCCAAATGTACTTTTTCAAGGGGCCTGCGGTGCACTTAGAAGTGGCATTGAAGGACAGGGGCAGCGTCGGAACCGAAAGGCCCAGCAACCTGTGCTTTCCCACCACTTATCTGCATGTCCTACAGGTACTCTGTAGCAATTTTCAGCCCCCTACCACATTCGCTGATTCTTTGAGAGCCTGCCAAAATTGGCATCAAAACTCATCCAAATGTACTTTTTCAAGTATTTGAATGGTTATCGACTCCACTTCTTAGGGGCTGCTGCCATCTACTGGTGGAAAATATTTATGACACCGGGGACCCAACGCAAATGCTGTTACTCTTATTTGAATTGCTAAAAAAAAAAAATCAGATTTCTGTAGGAATTCTTCTAAAAACACTGCAGGTGTTTTTAGAACTATCGAAAAACGCTCAAACAGGTGATGTACATGGTAATGGACACCAGGTGTGAAAGGGTTAAGGACAGGGGGGCCTCCGCAGCGCTTGTGCAGGTGTTCCCCCGAGCTCGCGGAACTGCAACACGGCCTCATAACACCCGTGCACCCGGGGGGGGGGGGGGGGGGGCGCGTGCATTTAATTAATTAATGAATCGCTGTTCCGCCGTGCAGCTCCCCGGGGGCGGGGGGGACGAGCAGGTGTTCAGCCCGAGCTCATAACACCCGTGCACACGGGGGGGAGGGGGAGGGGACGTGCAGGTATTTTTTTTCCCCCAGCAGACGGGGGTCCCGGCCTTACACTCGGGCAGCTCCCCGGGGAATGTTAGAGGTCGTCGCCCCCGCTGCTGAGGCGCTAAAGTATCCGACTGCCTGGAGCGCTAAAACCGGCTCCGATCGGTCAGCGGGGACCGCGGGGAGTGAGCCGTGAACGGAGCGTCCCGCTGCTGCCTTCTCGCCGAGTCCGAAAATAGCCGAGAGTTAAGCCCCTCCCCCCCTCGCTGTGTCTTCGGCAGACGTCCGCCACGTCACGTCGGACGGGCCTCTGGTCATGTGAATTGATTGTGACGTGACCAGAGCCCCGTCCGTCTTGAAGCGGCGAGATGCTGCCGAAGACACGGCGGGGAGGGGAGGGGAGGGGGGGCTTAACTCTCGGCTATTTTCGCTGGCCTCCGGCGGGGCTGCTTCTAACGGGTCTCCGCAGCGGCGCTTGTGCAGGTGTTCAGCCCGAGCTCGCGGAACTCCAGCCCGGCCTCTGCTCCCACTTGCCCGGGCAGGGTTCCACGGCCCCGGGGACAGCTCCCGCCGCCCCGGACCCATAACGCCCGTGCTCCCGGGGGGAACACGGGACGTGCATTTAATTAATTCATCGCTGTTCCGCCGTGCAGCTCCACCGGGGGCGGGGGGGGGGGGGGGAGGACGAGCAAGTGTTCAGCCCGAGCTCAGAACACTCGTGCACCCGGGGGGGGGACGTGCATTTAATGAATTAATGAATGCCCTACCTGAAACGATAGCACCTGGCGTTTCGTATTAATCGCTGTTCACCCGGGACGCGGGGCCCCGGCGAACCGCCGTGCAGCTCCCCGCACTGGGCTCGTGTCCCAGGCATCCACCCCCCTGCCCTGGCCGCATCCATGGCCGGTGAAAAGGACGGAGCGTCCCAAAGCCCAGCATCCGACTGGGATGCAAGTGCCGTCCCACTCCCAAGCTCTCCCACTCTCCAGCTCTCCCACTCTCCGTTGCAGGCACGCAGCTCCAGCTGTGGCCCATCAAAACTAGTGTGACTCGGGTTTAGAGTTAGGGTTAGGGTTTAGGGTTAGGGTCACACTCGTTTCCGTGCTAAAGGTCTTGTTTTGTAGCTCGCAGTAATACCTTTCCAGGCATGCCTTGATTCAATTGATACCACCTGTGGTTATTTAAATATTCATTCAAAAAAAACAAAAAAAAAAAAACCTGAACGGGACGTTTTTTCGCCAAATGTAAACGAAACCTATTTAAGGTCGTTCTTTAGTGTAGCAGTCGAATAAAAACTCGAGCGCGCTGTTGTTTTGTAGCTTGCAATCATACCTATCCAACGATACCTCGTATGAGGTGGTAGCACCAGGGGTTCTTGAAATATTAATTTGAATGCGATTCCCATTGAAACGTATAGGCGTTTTCACCAAAAACGGAAAAACAGACACAATAACACGTGCCATTTAGCGCAGGTGTGGAATTACAACCCAGGAACGGTCTCGTTGTGTAGATGACACCCTTATCTGTATAACAATGCCCTACCTGAAACGATAGCACCCGGCGTTTCGTATTTATAGGGAAAATACGAATTTTACACCAACCCGCAACTTGACGAGAATCCCATAGGCTAACATTGAAATCCACAAAACACACTTGCTTTTTTTGAATAAAAACTCTGTTTTTCAACGGATTGGTCTCAAATTTGGTACACAATTGCTACCTACTACCCTGATACAGGAACTGTTTGAATGGTTTCTCTAGCCCTTACTGTTCCAGAGAAATAAAAAAAAAAAAGAAGTGAATTTGCATCTGCCAGTAATCTTTTTATTTTTTTTCTTATCAATCAGTTTTTGCAGGATTCATTACAAGGCCACTGAATCCTGTTCGAGACTAATTCTCTGATACTACAGCCATTGAAATGGAGCTTCTATCTGGTCGCACAGCCGAGAACCACTTAAAAAGGTTCTGATCGAATGTGCTGCAATCTCTCGGTATGAGTCAATCTAAGGCAAGCTGCTGCATTTCAACCAAAAGCCCCATAAACCTGAGCTTCTACATTTATTATCTGCATGTCCTACAGGTACTCTGTAGCAATTTTCAGCCACCTACCACATTCGCTGATTCTTTGAGAGCCTGCCAAAGCTGTTCCGAATGCCCCATAGGCTTAAAGCAGCGGTCGCCTTAGTTGAATGGGAAAAAAGCTGAATTTTGTAGGAATCGCTCTAAAAACACTGGGCTCAGTTACAGGCTGTTAGTCTGATACTACAGCCCTTGGAATGGTGTTTCTACCTGCTTGCACGGCTTCAAAACTCTTCCAAATGTACTTTTTCAAGGGGCCTGCGGTGCACTTAGAAGTGGCATTGAAGGACAGGGGCAGCGTCGGAACCGAAAGGCCCAGCAACCTGTGCTTTCCCACCACTTATCTGCATGTCCTACAGGTACTCTGTAGCAATTTTCAGCCCCCTACCACATTCGCTGATTCTTTGAGAGCCTGCCAAAGCTGTTCCAAATGCCCCATAGGCTTAAAGCAGCGGTCGCCTTAGTTGAATGGGAAAAAAAGCTGAATTTTGTAGGAATCGCTCTATAAAACACTGGGCTCAGTTACAGGCTGTTAGTCTGATACTACAGTCCTTGAATGGTGTTTTCTACCTGCTTGCACGGCTTCAAAACTCTTCCAAATGTACTTTTCAAGGGGCCTGCGGTGCACTTAGAAGTGGCATTGAAGGACAGGGGCAGCGTCGGAACCGAAAGGCCCAGCAACCTGTGCTTCCCACCACTTATCTGCATGTCCTACAGGTACTCTGTAGCAATTTTCAGCCCCCTACCACATTCGCTGATTCTTTGAGAGCCTGCCAAAATTGGCATCAAAACTCATCCAAATGTACTTTTTCAAGTATTTGAATGGTTATCGACTCCACTTCTTAGGGCTGCTGCCATCTACTGGTGGAAAATATTTATGACACCGGGGACCCAACGCAAATGCTGTTACTCTTATTTGAATGCTAAAAAAAAAAAATCAGCATTTCTGTAGGAATTCTTCTAAAAACACTGCAGGTGTTTTTAGAACTATCGAAAAACGCTCAAAACAGGTGATGTACATGGTAATGGACACCAGGTGTGAAAGGGTTAAGGACAGGGGGGCCTCCGCAGCGCTTGTGCAGGTGTTCCCCCGAGCTCGCGGAACTGCAACACGGCCTCATAACACCCGTGCACACGGGGGGGAGGGGGAGGGGACGTGCAGGTATTTTTTTTTCCCCAGCAGACGGGGGTCCCGGCCTTACACTCGGGCAGCTCCCCGGGGAATGTTAGAGGTCGTCGCCCCCGCTGCTGAGGCGCTAAAGTATCCGACTAGCCTGGAGCGCTAAAACCGGCTCCCGATCGGTCAGCGGGGACCGCGGGGAGTGAGCCGTGAACGGAGCGTCCCGCTGGTGCCTTCTCGCCGAGTCCGAAAAAAGCCGAGAGTTAAGCCCCTCCCCCCCTCGCTGTGTCTTCGGCAGACGTCCGCCACGTCACGTCGGACGGGCCTCTGGTCATGTGAATTGATTGTGACGTGACCAGAGCCCCGTCCGTCTTGAAGCGGCGAGATGCTGCCGAAGACACGGCGGGGAGGGGAGGGGAGGGGGGGCTTAACTCTCGGCTATTTTCGCTGGCCTCCGGCGGGGCTGCTTCTAACGGGTCTCCGCAGCGGCGCTTGTGCAGGTGTTCAGCCCGAGCTCGCGGACTCCAGCCCGGCCTCTGCTCCCACTTGCCCGGGCAGGGTTCCACGGCCCCGGGGACAGCTCCCGCCGCCCGCCGACCCATAACGCCCGTGCTCCCGGGGGGAACACGGGACGTGCATTTAATTAATTCATCGCTGTTCCGCGTGCAGCTCCACGGGGGCGGGGGGGGGGGGGGGGGACGAGCAAGTGTTCAGCCCGAGCTCAGAACACTCGTGCACCCGAGGGGGGGGGACGTGCATTTAATGAATTAATGAATGCCCTACCTGAAACGATAGCACCTGGCGTTTCGTATTAATCGCTGTTCACCCGGGACGCGGGGCCCCGGCGAACCGCCGTGCAGCTCCCCGCACTGGCTCGTGTCCCAGGCATCCACCCCCCTGCCCTGGCCCGCATCCATGGCCGGTGAAAAGGACGGAGCGTCCCAAAGCCCAGCATCCGACTGGGATGCAAGTGCCGTCCCACTCCCAAGCTCTCCCACTCTCCAGCTCTCCCACTCTCCGTTGCAGGCACGCAGCTCCAGCTGTGGCCCATCAAAACTAGTGTGACTCGGGTTTAGAGTTAGGTTAGGGTTAGGGTTAGGGTCACACTCGTTTCCGTGCTAAAGGTCTTGTTTTGTAGCTCGCAGTAATACCTTTCCAGGCATGCCTTGATTCAATTG
>NW_026707314.1:0-29693 GCF_902713425.1 Acipenser ruthenus
GAAAGAGGCCCCGGGGCGCAAGCAATGACAATAATACCGTTCTTAAGAACCGCACATTCAAAACCATAACACGTTTATTTGAAATAGTATTGTACGTACAAGCGTACATATTATAAGCACGTATTCTACATTATATACAAAGTAGTAGTATGTGCAAAAAAATTAAATTAAAGGCAACCGCAGTACCAACAAAATAAAATAAATCAATATGCCTATATACATAGGCACGTAACTCGTAGGGCAGAGGGGCCACGTGCCACCCGCTCTTTCATTATAGTATTCACCCCCTGTGGCAGGCTGGCTCGCAGTGGTGAGGTGTGGTGATGTCACGGACCAGGAAGTAACTGAATCACAACAATGGATGGGCGGGTGAAACTGAACGCAACGGCGTTCAGCTGATTTTATTAATAAACAAAACAAAAATAAACAAAACAACAAAACAGAAACCAAAGGGCATGAGGGCCAAACGAATAAACAGACAAACAAGTAAGTGTCGTGCTGGCTAATCCAGCATGTTTTAGCAATTTTTATATGTCTCCTCCCTATCTCCCCGTACCTCCTCTCTGTACACTCAACCCTGCAGCACAGACAGTTGCAGGTTCTTATACTCTGGCCGAGGGGTTAACTAGCTGTTAATTATCTTATTACCCCTCGGCCACAGTCTGCACGCGTTTGGTAAGGATGCATGACTGTCAGCTAGTTAAATAATCAGTAGCTGATCAGTCATGCATCCTCACGGGGTTTTTAAATTATAAATATAAAAAAAAATAACAAAAGACGCGGCACTTTTATCCGCGCCGCAAACAAAAATACAAATAATAATAAATAGGGGCGGGACACTCCGCCACACCCCCCTTGGACTTTTCCACATTTTATTGTGTTACAACATGGAATCAAAATGTATTTAAATTAGGAGTTTTTGCCACTGATCAACACAAAAAAGTCCATAATGTCAAAGTGAAAAATAAAATCTACAGATTGTTCTAAATTAATTACAAATACAAAACAGAAGATAATTGATTGCATAAGTATTCACCCCCTTGAGTCAATATTTGGTAGCGGCACCTTTGGCAGCAATTAGGGCCATGAGTCTATTTGGATAAGTCTCTACCAGCTTTGCACATCTGGACACTGCAATTTTTGCCCATTCTTCTTTGCAAAATTGCTCAAGCTCCGTCAAGTTGGATGGGGACCTTTGGTGAACAGCAGTTTTCAACTCTTTCCACATATTCTCAATTGGATTGAGGTCCGGGCTTTGACTGGGCCATTCCAGGGCATTGACCTTTTTGTTTTTAAGCAACTCCAGTGTGGCTTTGGCTGTATGTTTGGGGTCATTGTCCTGCTGGAAGATGAATTTTCTCCCAAGTCCCAGGTCTCTTGCAGACTTCACCATGCTTCACGGTAGGGATGGTGTTCTCAGGATGATGTGCGGTGTTAGGCTTGCGCCAAACATAGCGCTTAGCATTGAGGCCAAAAAGCTCTATTTTAGTCTCATCAGACCATAGAATCTTCTTTCACTTGGTCTCAGAGTCTCCCACATGCCTTCTGGCAAACTCTAGCTGAGATTTGATGTGAGTTTTTTTCAACAATGGCTTTCTTTTTGCCACTCTCCCATAAAGGCAAGTTTTGTGAAGCACCCAGGCTATTGTTGCCGTATGCACAGTGTCTCCCAGCTCAGCCGTGGAAGACTGTAACTCCTTTAGAGTTGCCATAGGCCTCTTGGTGGCCTCTCTGACTAGTGCCCTTCTCGTCCTGATACTCAGTTTTTGAGGACGGCCTGTTCTAGACAGATTCACAGTTGTGCCTTATTCTCTCAATTTCTTAATAATGGACTTTACTGTGCTCCGGGGGATATTCAATGCCTTGGAAATGTTCTTATATCCTACCCCTGATTGGTGCTTTTGAAGAATCTTATTCCAGATTTGCTTTGAATGTTCCTTCACCTTCATGATGTAGTTTTTGTTAGGAAATGTACTAATCAACTGTGGGACCTCCCAGAGACAGGTGTATTTAACCTGAAATCATGTGAAACACCTTAATTGCACACAGGTGGACTCCATTCAACTAATTATGCGACTTCTAAAGACAATTGGTTGCACCAGAGCTTATTTAGGTGTGTCATAGCAAAGGGGGTGAATACTTATGCAATCAATTATTTTCTGTTTTATATTTGTAGTTAATTTAGAACAATTTGTAGATTTTATTTTTCACTTTGACATTATGGACTTTTTTGTGTTGATCAGTGGCAAAAACTCCTAATTAAATCCATTTTGATTCAATGTTGTAACACAATAAAATGGGGGGGGTGAATACTTTTGAGAGCCACTATATAGTGGACAGGGAACGACGCCTATGTATGTAATAATAATAATAATAATAATAATAATAATAATAATAATTCAGTTTTAGGCTAGATAGCTGTTAGCTTGGTTTGTTTTTATTCTCTAATTAAATTATATTCAAAAAAGGCAAAAGAGAACCAGACCATTATTATTGTTTTTATATATTTTTTGAATAGGTGAAGTTAGCAGGTAATGTTCCTGTGTGGGGGTAGGGGTACAGGCAGGCATGAACACGTTTAAGTTCAGCACCAACCCTGAATAAAATGCTGTTCCTGTTATTAAGCAGTAGTAATAACCGGATGCAGTGCTATTTAAAAATAACAGAAGACAGTTTTCACTTTAGTGAAATAGGCTACAATATTTATTTTTCATTAAAAATGTGTTTACTGAAATTAATGTTCAGCTTTCATATTGAAGCTTATTGTGAACTACTCATTCAATCAAACAAAGTAGTGTATGAATTTGCTTGTATCGTTCAAGACGTTTTTTCCAGTCAAGTAAGCTTATTTGTGAAAAAAAATGACAATAGAGTCGCAGTCCTTCTTTCGTAGCCAGTGTCATCTTCATGGCATGTAACTGAAATGGTAAAGTAATTAAATTTGTATGGCATTGGACTGTCTCTGTTTAGCGCATGCAGGAACTTGGAGCATGAATAAAACTGTGTTTAGAATATTAAGAAAACGCATTTGAGAGCAAAACATTTTATGACATTTTTAACTTTCATAGCTGAAGAGGTGCTGGGGCTATGCCTCATCAAGCCCAGAGGTGCCAGGGCTAAGCCCCAGCAAGCCCTGGCACAAATTAACCACTGATTAAAAGGCTCCTCCTAACACCACCTGTAGCACAACAAGTGCATTTAGTTTGTTGGCAGGAGTCAAAGTGACAATATAGTCCACAGCAAAATGATAAGGGACATTGATACAGTTGTTGCTGTGAAAAAGAGGCCACACTACCCTCTTCAGAGAAAATAATAAGTGTGTCTGAAATTGGCAACTGTCTGTTTGTTTAAATGAACACTAAACACTTTCTGTCAGAGAAAGACTGGTGCAGTTTGTCAAAATGAGGGAGTTAACTTGTTCCGGAGCTATCTAGATATAGCAATGTTCACTAACTGCATTCCTCTGTAGTGAACTCCCCATAGGTCACATTAAAGCTGTGCTTGTGGTGACAAGTGAAAATACATTGCCTTAAGTCACATTTATTAAGATGCCAGTAAATTCTACTTGCTGAACAGATACAGGATTGAATCTATCCAAAGGCAAAAATGCTATCCCTACCTTGCATTAATCAAACAGGGAATTGTAATAAAAATTTATTAAGAAATACTATATATCAGTCACTTGGGTATACAAGTTTACAGTGTGCTTTAACAAGTATTGAGATTATTAAGTGATGAACAACTGTGGTGGGGAATTGTGACAGAGACCTGTGAGGGTGCTGTGTAAAGGGAACAGAGTGCCCCGGACTGGATGGTCTGACAGTTTATTCCAGGGAAAGGTGGAAGTCAGCCATCTAGAAAGGGTGCGGAGCCATGGTACATCAAGTCATCGCCCCAGAAGGGAAGCGATGTGGCAACCGTGGACTGGAGGAGAAACGGTTGCACTCGCTAACCAACCGGGTGTGACTGACGGTACAAAAGGGGACGTGGCTAAGCGTTCTGTTCCTTTGTTATGGTTGCGAGCGAACCGCTAAAAGGAGAACCAAGACATACAGTGAGTGTTTAGTGTTTGTTTGTTTTATCGTGTCTAATTATACTTGTTTGTTGTTATTAGACAGCTAACACGTACCGGGAGCTCACTTAAGGCCAGAACCAACCCGGACAACACATCACAACTGTACATAAATAAATTGTATTTCACCACTTGCACATTAGCACTCACTGTGATCGTGTGTGTCTTTGTGTGTGTTTATACTGTGTTTATTATTTCGGCACTGTAACCCATTGTTTAAAACAGTGCAATGCACATTGCTGTGTATTGCCTAGGATGATTATTTATGGTCGCAATGACCAGGAATTACATATAAAGATCTGTTTGGACCGTGAACTTTGTTGTCTGTCCATCTTAATCCTGGGCTCCATCAATCCCACTGACACCAATGTGACGAGACAGGTGTAATTGAATAGACTTACAAGGACTCCCTGGAAACAATCACACTGATGTGATTGACAACAGAGAAAAGAAAGAAATAACAGAGTAGCGCCCCCCTCTCACAGTGACCACTGGACCTTGTCCCCAAACCACACCGCCACCCAGTGTCCCCCCACGTGCATAACCCCCACCAACCCCCGGGTATCTCCCCATCTCCCCACATTTATAACAACCCGCCCCCCACCAATGTTTAATTACCCCTTTTTCTTAGTTACATGCTACCCGTGATCCTATGTGCTATGCAACTAATTCAAGTTTTAATTTTCTCACATACCTTAGGGCTCTTCCGTACTGACCTGATGATGTGAACTCTCAGTGGTACAGTAGCTGATTCAGAAAGACCTTAGCAGAGGTTTGCCCAACACCCACATTGGACTGCAAACACTGTTACAATTCCAAAGTTGCTACTGGTGAGCGATCCTCCAGTAAACTGTCTGTGATAAAGAATTACCTGTGGTCAACAATGTCACAGGAGAGATTGTCTGTAGTGGCTATACTGTAAATTGAAAACAGACTTGTAATTGAAAACTGTGTATTATTATTTTACATTATTTACAAAGGAGAAATGTATTATTATTATTATTATTATTATTATTATTATTATTATTATTATTATTATTATTATTAATTGCAGTTAATAAAAAAAGAAATCAAATTAGGTACCTATACCAATGTTCAATATGGATATGCTGAGTAACTGAAACAAACTTATTGTGGGGACTTTTTGCATTAAGCTACAGCATTTATGAATATATGCTGTTTTCACTTATGAGTTGTACTGAATACATTTGCACTATGGGCTAAGTTTTGAGATTCAGACATGTATTTTTATAGAAACATTTTCATACTAACTATCTAAAAATCCAATTTATGCCAATGATTCATTTGTTTTTATGACTAGTTTGAAGCTATTAATATGTTTCAATATTAACTAAATCAAGCTATTAATCAAATTGATTAATCTTGTTACATAACTGATTTAAATGTGTGGATATCCTGTTACTTGACTGATTACTGTCTTGTTCACAGTCATCTTAAAATAACGATAGAATATGTTTTGTTAGAAAAAATATGTTTTTTGACTGATTCAAATTTTGCTGCTGATGCATTTCAATGTTCAAAATGTTTTCTTTAGGTTTAGCGCTGCAGTTGCGCATCATGTTTTTTTGTGTGTTTGTGCGGGGGAGGATGGGGTCTACTTTACAGCCTTGCACCAGGGCCCAGTAAATCCTAATGCCGGTGTACCGTCACAATATGTCTCGCCATCAGAATTTGCTAATGGTAGCAAAATCTGACATCTATAGATGTCACAATTTGCATCCCCACCAGAAATTGCTACCCCTGTTTTTGGGGGGTTTTTACAATGGGGGGAAAAAATAAATTCTGACGGGTCGTATTGTGGTTTCAGAAACTGCTACCCTTGTTTATGCAATGGGAAAAAGAAGGTAATACATTCTGATGGGTCGTATTTTGAGATTATCCCAAAAAGTAAATAGGTATTTTACAAAAATGTAAAAGCAGAATAAATGCTATCAACACATTACGATTCATATTACCCATGTTTTAGAAACAGGGAAGATGAATTACCCATGTTTGAGAAATAGTCAACAAACACTGTTTTATACTACCTATTTTGGTAACACTTTATATTAAGGTGCTGCTTATTAATGTTTTACAAATATATAATAGATGCTTAATAACTGTTTGTGACAAAGAGAGAGTGAATTCTTGTTTTAGATCTCCCTTCCGACCGGTGAGGGTGCTGGGGAGGAGGAGCAGACATCCCCAGGAGAGGTGGAAGCCAGCCATCTTGGAAGGGGGGCGGGTCCACGGTGCGCAACGTCATCAACCCAGACAGGGAGCGCTGTGGCAATCGCGCATTGGTCAACGGCGGTTGCCCGCGCTGCCCAATGGGAGCGGGACGGAGCGTACAAAAGGGGGCGTGGCCCGGGGTTCTGTTCCTTCTGGCAAGGTACGGTGAGAGACGGCGAGAGAGAGAGAGAGAGAGAGAGAGAAAACAGTAACAAACCAAACGGAGTACAAATAAAGAGGGGAAGGGAAATAAGAAGGACGGTTGTGTGGCCCAGAGGTTCCCTGTTAACCCCCTTGTTTTTATTCTACTCATTAGAGCACTAACGGGACTCTGGAGTGAGACAGGAGGAGTGAACCCGGAAGTGCTGCGCTGGTCCCGCCCTGTTTTACCTCGGGGGAAGGAGGAAGGACGGACGATTGTTTTTGTTTGGTAATTTACCTTCTTCGTTGTTTTTGGTTTTTGTGAAGTTCCCCCTGTTCCTTTTGCTTTGTGGTTGCCGGGTTACACATCGTTGTGTATCCCGGCTCCATTATTATTTCTGTTGTGGCCAAATAAAGCCGTACAGTATTATAATTGAAAATCGGGACTGGTCTCTTTTATTTCCCTATCACCCACTCAGCTACCTGTCACACGTGGTGTCTTCGTGGGATGGACCCCACTGCTTTATCGGCGATTCTGGAGGCGTTGGACAGCCGGAGGGAGGCTGAGGAACGGAGGAGGGAGGAGCGGTACACAGCCCTCATCGAAAGGGTCGGGATGGGAATTTTTATTATTATTTCTTTCTTAGCAGACGCCCTTATCCAGGGCGACTTACAATCGCAAGCAAATACAAATACATTCAAGTGTTACAATATAAGTCATACAATAAGAACAAGAAATACAATAATTCTCAAGTGTGACAAACCACAATTCAATAATAGAATGACGTCGGCAGCAACCGGCCCTGTGATGGTGGCCCCGAAGGCCCGGGCTCAGAAGATGACGGTGGAGGATGACCCAGAAGCCTATCTCGTAGCCTTCGAAAGGCTGGCTACCACCGCAGCATGGCCCTGGGAGTACTGGGCAAGCCAACTTGGCCCCTGCTTGATGGGAGAAGCGCAAGCAGCGTACCGGGCCATGACTGATGAAGACGCCGGCTAGTACGAGTTACCTCCTCTACCAAAGGACCACCACCGAACCTCGCTCCCGGACCCCGACCCATCAACTCACCAGCCCTGTCGGGTCATCCAGCCCCCTTACCATGGAGGCAGAGGTTGGCCCCCAGCTGGGGTAAAATGGCTCCCCCTGCCCCGCTGACATACCAACAGCGGGCCAAATACGTACCATCCTCACCTTCTGCCCCTCCAATCTGTTTCAGGTGCCAGCAGTCGGGACACATCGCGAGATACTGCCCGGCCGCTATGGAATGCGATGTGGCTGCGTGTCACCTGGCGTCTGAGACGGGTAAGAAATGGGGAAATGGTCGGGAGGGCCCATGTATTGTTGATGTGGCGCTGGGGAATGTAAGTACCCACGCATTAGTGGACACAGGGTGTGAGCAAACTCTGATTCGAACAGCTCTCCTTGGGGGTATGTCATGGCAGCCACAAGGCCAGGTGGCGATCTCCTGTATCCATGGGGATACGGCGACATACCCCACCCTAAAAGTATATAGGTCCGATAAAGTGCCACCTAGTAGTGGGGGTGGCCGAGAAGTTACCACACCCAGTTATTCTGGGTCGAGACTGGCCGCAATATAAGGATTTACTAAAAGTATCGGCAGCCTCGACCACACGTGTAAACACGGCAGATTCCCGAGGAAAGGAAGTAATTGGTACCATTTTTCCTTTCCACGCCGAATTGTTTTCTCCCCTTTTTCGTCCTAGGAAAACACGTAAGGAGAGACGGAAGGAAAAGTGGGAGGGCGCATCGATGAGACACGGCTGGGGACTGGCGGGGGAAGGTTCTGATGGTCCCAAACGCCAATCGAAGAGGGTGGGGACACAGTGTGACCGGGCGGGCGAGGTTACTGGACCCTCAAGGGCAGAGACTGCTCCAGCCCCCGTCGATATCCCGGACGTGTGGGCCTCAAGCGTGGCCCTAGTGTGGGAGCAAAACAACGACCCCACACTGGTGCACGCTTGGGAACAGGTCCGGTCTATTGAGGGTAAGGGTGTTGATGGCATTGGGACGCTGGTATATCCTCATTTCGTTGTAGAGGGGCACTTGCTATATAGAGTAAACCCAGCCCCGGGCACAGGACAGCCTGTCAAACAGTTGATGGTTCCCCATCCTGTCGACCAGAGGTCATGAGGCTGGATCATGACGTCCCCTTTGCAGGACATCTTGGTGGTGACAAAACGAGGGACAGGATGCTGGCTCGATTTTATTGGGCAGAGCTCTACACCGAGGTGGCGAAATATGTAGCTACCTGCCCGGAATGTCAGAGAGTAGCGCCGGGTCGAGTGCGCCCCGCCCCTTTGGTCCCACTGCCCATTGTCTCCACTCCCTTTGAATGCGTTGCAATGGACATAGTTGGGCCAGTGCTGCCTTCTGATTCTGGGTACACACACATATTAGTAATGGTGAATTATGCGACGCGGTACCCAGAAGCAGTTCCGTTGCGGTCCACTAGTGCCACTGCAATTGCGAAAGAGTTGAGTCAGATTATGGCTAGAGTAGGGATCCCAAAAGAAATATTAACTGATCATGGAACAAACTTTTTATCAAACGCTACAGCAAGTTTATGAAATTCTAAAAATACGTCCCATCAGGACGTCGGTTTATCATCCCCAAACGGATGGACTGGTGGAACGTTTTAACCAAACCTTGAAGCAAATGTTGAGACGGTTTGTGAGTCAGGAGCAGAAACATTGGGCTACTCTTCTTCCTTATCTCCTTTTCGCAGTGAGAGAGGTGCCTCAGAGCTCGACTGGATTTTCCCCCTTTGAGCTCCTGTATGGCCAGCAGCCACGGGGCATCCTTGACCTGTTGAGAGAAGGTTGGGAAGAACACAAGGGCTCCTCTAAAAATGTAGTGCAGCATGTGCTCCTACTGCGGGATCGCCTCAATTTAATTGGTCAATTGGCTCAAGACAATCTTAGATCAGCTCAACATCGGCAACAGCAGCATTACAATACTAATGCACGAATTCAAACTTTTCGGCCAGGAGATAAAGTAATGCTGCTTCTCCCGTCATTGGAGTCGAAACTGTGTGCTAAATGGCAGGGGCCATATGAGGTGATACGGGCCGTAGGATTAGTGAATTATGAAATTAGACAGCCCGATCGCCAAAATAAAACAGAAATTTATCACGTCAATTTATTAAAGCCCTGGAAGGCAAGGGAGGTCTTATTCATAGCCCCAGGCGAGATGGAGGATGACTTAGGACCCTGTATAGAGGCCCCTAGCCCCAGCCAGATTTCAATGGGGGGACAGTTACTTCCGGATCAGCGAGTAGAATTGCGTAAGTTGATCGGGAAATTTGGGGATGTGTTTTCTGATGTGCCCGGCAGAACTAATCTTACCAAATATGCTGTTATTACTCCGCCAGGGGTCACTGTTCGGGAGAGGCCCTACCGGATCCCAGAAAGCCGGCGGAGTGGCGTCCAGAACGAGGTGAGGGCGATGCTTGAACTTGGGGTCATTGAACCTTCCAGAAGCGAGTGGTGCAGTCCCATTGTGATAGTGGCCAAAAAGGACGACACTAATCGCTTCTGTGTTGATTTTTGAAAGGTCAATGCTATCGCCAAGTTCGACGCCTACCCCATGCCTCGGATCGACGAACTCCTCGACCAACTGGGAACGGCCAGGTTCATCTCAACTCTGGACCTGACGAAGGGATATTGGCAGATCCCTTTAAAACCATGCCGTTTGGGCTACATGGTGCGCCCGCCGCCTTTCAGAGACTGATGGACGAGGTGTTACATCCCCATTGTGAGTATGCAGCAACTTATATTGACGATGTATATAGCTCCACCTGGAGAGAGCATGTAATTCGACTTACAGCCATCCTTCAGTCTCTAAGGGCTGCCCGGCTAACAGCTAACCTGAGGAAATGTGCGTTTGCTAAATCAGAAACGCAGTATTTAGGATTTATCATGGGGAATGGATGGGTCAAACCCGTAGCCACCAAAGTCCAGACTTTGGTGGATGCGGCTATCCCCAAAACCAAGTCCCAGGTGAGGTTACTATTGGGATTGGCTGGTTATTACTGCCGCTTTATCCCCGAGTATGCCACCGTGGTCAATCCCCTGGTAGACCTAACTAAGAAATGTGCGCCAAATTTAATCAAGTGGTCAGAAGAGTATCAAGAGTGTCAGGGGGCGTTTGAGACCATTAAACAAAAACTGTGCCAGGCTCCTGCGCTCATAGCACTAGACTTTAGCAAGAGAGAGAGAGAGAGAGAGAAAACAGTAACAAACCAAACGGAGTACAAATAAAGAGGGGAAGGGAAATAAGAAGGACGGTTGTGTGGCCCAGAGGTTCCCTGTTAACCTCCTTGTTTTTATTCTACTCATTAGAGCACTAACGGGACACTCTGGAGCGAGACGGGAGGAGCGAACCCGGAAGTGCTGCGCTGGTCCCGCCCTGTTTTACCTCGGGGGAAGGAGGAAGGACGGATGATTGTTTTTGTTTGGTTATTTACCTTCTTCGTTGTTTTTGGTTTTTGTGAAGTTCCCCCTGTTCCTTTTGCTTTGTGGTTGCCGGGTTACACATCGTTGTGTATCCCGGCTCCATTATTATTTCTGTTGTGGCCAAATAAAGCCGTACAGTATTATAATTGAAAATCGGGACTGGTCTCTTTTATTTCCCTATCACCAACTCAGCTACCTGTCACACTGTTATATAATGTTAATAAAGTATTATAGATGGTTTATAACCATGCAATAGCCGTAGACAGAATTACGTTTAAAAAACTGTCCCCTTTATAAAAACATAATTCTGTCTATGGTTATTGCATGGTTATAAACTATAATGCTTTATTAACACACTGTAACATAGTTATTAAGCATATATTATATATTTATAAAACATTTATAAAACATTAATAAGCAGCACCTTAATATAAAGTGTTACCCATATTTTCATTTAAGTTAACCCTTTGCAGTTCATTTATTAAGTGCGTGTCAGTTGCGTCAGGTTCAATTTATTTTCACACGCACAGTTAATTTTAGACGCGCTGTTTAAAAGTATTTTTTTCCACAGTCAAACGGTTTTAAAGGCCCTGCATATCAACAAAGCACTCACTAGGCATCTCCAGCCCCGCCCCACCCTTTCGTTCACTATAGCTTTCACCTATGCTAAGAAATAAATAATAATAATAATAATAATAATAATAATAATAATAATAATAATAATAATAATAGTTGTACATACCGATCAATCATCTCCTGATCACTCGTTTTATCACCAAACTCCTCAATAATGCGATCCAAGTCATTATTTTATTACTATAACATCTCAAAAAAGCTCTGCAAATGTCTGTGATATTCTCTGTGCGCTGATTCAGTATCAGCCAGCTTGTTTCCTTATGACCGCCCCTATCTGATGCCAGGGGCAAGTATGACTATTCATGAGATACGCCTTTTTTTTCGACTTCTCTCGGCTCCTGTCGCTCCCACTCGGCCATTGAATGGTTTTCTTGGCTTTTTCTGGAGAAAAAACATCTAGAAACCTGTTTTTTGTGTTTTTTTGATGATGTCGGACAGGGTCCGACATTGTACCAGATAGGAATAATTGCAATGTCGGACCAGGTCCGACATAGGACCACAAAGGGTTAAATATTATGTGTGCGTGTTCATCTTTAATATAGCAAAATGTGAGACCTGTGAAGTGAAATTATTTTGTTACTTTATTATATTATATTGTACATCTAACTCTCTCTCTCTTTCTCTCTCTCTCTCTCTCTCTCTCTCTCTCTCTCTCTCTCTCTCTCTCTATATATATATATATATATATATATATATATATATATATATATATATATATAACAAAACTGTTTAACAAGGTTGTAAATATTCTAGAGATGCTACAGGTAGCCATGGAAATCCAATCACAATTAATCAAACCACTTTGCTAGAATGTACAATAAAAGTAGACTCAATATTTGAGCAACGGCACTATTAATGAATCAGAGCGATTGCAAATACCATAAAAAGGTAACGGGAAAGTAACAAGAAACCATTGCCTGCATTGATTAAGCAACAATGACAACATTCACCAACTAATGCAAAAGCCATTATTTTAAATCAGTACACTAGCAGCAACACAGAAGCTACGGCACCCACATTGAGAAGGGCAATGATGTCACAGCATGTTAACAAAGGAATACTGCCATTGGCATCAGAGCTCCCACTAAAGGGTTCAAAGGGTTAATCTACATACAAATCTTTAAACCAGAACATTGAGAATATTCCTTCTGCAAACACACACACGCGCACACCTGCTTAGATTCAATGTTTGTCCTACACAGGCAAACACACTTCTTTAATGTGCATTTGTATTCCTTTATCTAACTGAAAATCACGGAAAACAATGCAGTGGTTTTTGAAGTGTGCAAGGGAGCAAACATTAATTTTTATATCAGCCTATCAGCTACAGTCAGCAGCCCGGGTTAAATCATATCTTGTTGGTTTAGTGCTGGATAAACTGCAGTGGTATAAACCGCTATGAGCAGCAAGTTCCGCTTTACTTTATCACACTTCTATTTACCCTAACTTGGCTATCACAGGTTCCAGTTAACTGTACATATTTCTATCGTATTTACTCATGGAAAGGAACAGAGGGTATCACCATTTAGATTAATGTGTTGTTAGTAACCGCTTAAAAATGTGAAGTATGTTCACCCTTATACAGAACCTCCTTAGTGTTCTCCAGTTTTACTGTGGGGGTTTCCATTCTGTAAATTAGAAATTCAATTCTTCTGGGCCGATATGAGATTGATATTTTATAAAGGCAGGGCCTTTTTATTACTAGAGGCCCAGCCGAAATACACAGCAGAAACAGTGCTTCAGTGTCAGTGGTGCTCACCAGGTCTGCATACACAAAATGTGTATAAAACGATGTACGATTCTCAACTCCAAATCGATACTAATAGTAAAGAAATACATTGAGCTACAGCAGGCAAATCGGCAGATTTTACACTTTGTATCAGTGACGATGCTTCACTGATTCTGGTCCACAAATAGCAGATTGTATTATAGTGTTGCATCAGCCCCAGAAGGGAACCGTCACTGGTGAAACCGACACTGCTCCACTGTTGATGTGTGCGTATCAGGAGGCCAGGTTTAAAATTCAACTGAAATCCACATTCTTTTTGCTATTGTGATGACTGCAAGTTGTATTCTTACGAACCACTTCCGTTAGCTGATATTTGGAACAGTAGATTGGAAAGCTGAGGGAATGGGTAATCTGGTCTAATATCGCTGGTCTATAACACGTCTTCCATTGCTCCAGATTAACCTTCAGGGCCTATGCTACTTCATATTATTATTATTATTATTATTATTATTATTATTATTATTATTATTATTATTATTATTTGTTTATTTAGCAGACACCTTTATCCAAGGCGACTTACAGAGACTAGGGTGTGTGAACTATGCATCAGCTGCAGAGTCACTTACAATTACGTCTCACCGGAAAGACGGAGCACAAGGAGGTTAAGTAACTTGCTCAGGGTCACACAATGAGTCAGTGGCTGAGGTGGGATTTGAACCGGGAGCCTAACTGTATAACTAGATAGCTTGGTCAGCCAGGTACCAATTGTACATGCATTGAAATCAACATTTTAAATGATTTCATTGTAGTTTTTCCATTTGGAAAAAGTGGTGAAACTTTTGCACTAAAGCAAAAAGCCATGATAATTGTTCTGCAAAGAGGGATACAAAAAGCGAAGGAATTCCTCTGACTTAATCAGAAAAGCTATTATCTAGTGAACTGCAGCTAACTGTCAACTGGCACACGGGGAGGAGAAGCTTGCAGATTAGCAACAGGTGGGCCATTGGGGGTTCTGCTATGGAACAGGTTAGACTGGTTCTTGAAGATGTTGCAGTTAAAATCATCTTTCAGGTAAACAGAGCTAGACTAGCTTGCCACAGGCGCTGTTGTGAAAAGTGGTTGAAATACAGTGAAACCTGTATTAACTGGTCATTAAAGAGTCTGCAGATGTGTGGCTGCGTATTCAATGTGTTTCTGCCATTCATGCTAATTGAATGGAGTTCTAGTGTTAACTGGCTGGCAAGAGCAGGTGACCACTTAGTTCTGTAAATTGTACAGAAGCTCTTTACTCCAAATTGTCATTTTCACAATTTCTTCAAAAATGAAAAAATTCACCCAATAAAGTTCATATTAGAGAGTATTTAACATACTAAAGGTAAAAATAGTTAAATAGGTCAATAAGTCGCAGCTTTAAAAAATCAGTCATGTACTGTATTGCTGTTTGTGCACTATATTTTAAAACAGCTTGAATTTTTTAAAACTATTTATTCATGTTTTAAAATGTCATGTACAGTGCTCACCCTTTATAACGCTATAGTGGGGAGCCATAGTTACAAGACCGTGCTATTTGTGTTCCACCTTATAACGAGTATAAAATGGCTACAGTAATGGCATTATGGAGCAAATGGGAGCCACGACCCTACCGTGTTATAACCGATTCAGCACTATAACGAGGCGTGTTATAACAGGTGAGCACTGTATTTCTTAATGGATTGCAACCACAACTGCACTTCCATCCACCTGAAACCGAAAGGCTTCACAATTCCTTCACAATCACATAAATCAATCAATCAATCAATCAGTCAATCAATTTATTTAATATAGCGCCTTTACCAATACATTGCCGAAAAGGGCTTTGCATGGACAAAACTGTATACTGACAGCTACAAAAGGAGTAACAAAAAGCAATAAAAAGCAGAGAATACAATAAACGCAGTAAATACAATAAAACAGTCAAAACATAAGACAATAAAAGAAACAAAAACAAGAGAAAGAAGAACACAATAATTTTAAGATTATAAAATGTGTCTTTAGTCTGGTTTTAAAAGCTGCAACCGATGGTGCTTCCCTTAAAGTACTAGGCAGATCATTCCATATTAAGCAACCCAGCATCCTGAGATCGGAGTGGCCGTCTAGGAACATATGGGACTAAACGATCATTTAAATAAGACGCAGCCAACCCATTTAAGGCTTTATAAGTTATAAGCAGAACCTTAAAATCAATCCTGAACCACACAGGAAGCCAGTGTAGGGCTGCTAACACAGGTATAATGTCATCATGATTTTTTTGTTGTTGTTGAAACCCTGGCAGCATCATTTTGCACAAGCTGCAATTGGGATAAAACATAGCTTGGAATACCAGAAACCAGGGCATCGCAATAATCAATTCTAGATGTTACGAAAGCATGCATCACTTTCTCTGTTGTAGCGAAAGAGAAGGGAGCTTTGTTGTTTAATTTAATTGGTCTAATTAAAACTTGACATTTTTCTATGTTCCAAATAAGTCATCCAATGCTGTTTTGTTAACACAGACACTTTGAATAGAGGCCATGGTGTCGTTCTTCTACATTTTCTGTAGTTAACTTCCCTAAAAACAGCCTAATTATTTTCTTAATTGAAATGCAAACATTAGGATTATACAAGGCAGTTAATAATTACTGCAATCATTTTGAATAGTATTTCTAATTTCCCAGCTCAATGAGTTTTAAAGTAAACATGCATTAGTCAGGGCAAAAGATAGCATCCCAGATAAAGGAGGGCACACTTCAGGTTTGAACCAAGGAAAAGAATCCTGATGACTGCCTGCTGTAAGTACATAATCATTTACGCCATGGAGTAAAAGTAAATATTAGTTTTCTCCGCCTTGTGCAAGTTTTTAAAAGCTTTTTAATCAAGCATTACCATCAAATAATAATACATAACATTTCAATCAACAATTGAAAACAATTGAGTTTTTAATAAATAATGTATTATAACACAATCGGTCTCGTAATTTATGATGTCACAGAAACGCTAGAGGGAATAGTTTTCCTTTAAGTCACTGAAGAGGCCCATCTATTATTTTTTTATAATACATGGATACCCTTGTGATGCTGATATTAAAGAAGATGAGGTTCAGCAGTACAGTTTTTTTTAAATGTCGTGTTTCAGTGCTGTACAGACATTCTATGTCGTTATCCGTTAGTGCTTCAGCTTTATTTGGATAATTGCTTTTACCTTGTTTTAATTTCCCGTTCCTCTCCAGTTTCTCTGAGATACGAATGTACCAGCTGTACATCATTATTTTTTAACATATTCTCATTTTGTTCATCATTAATGAACATTTCTGTAGTGTCGGTGTTGTCGAGTGATTGAAAACAAGACATTTCGTGTCTGAAGTGAAAGTGATGGTCTCGATGGTCTCGAGGAGTCGAATGGGTCAAAGTTCAAGTATATACACTAGTGTGGTATTACACTACTGTGGTCTTTTTTTTCAAATGGCTCAAGATGCAAATATAGCCTTCATCCATGTATTATATAAAATATATATATAAAATATATATATAATATATATATAATATATATATATATATATATATATATATATATATATATATATATATATATATTTGGAATAATGTTGGTTTAATAAATACATTCATTAGAAAAGTTATTTACACCATTTTTAACCAGTTTAAGCTTGGCTTATATATAGACAGTTGTAGTCAAACATTTACATACTCCAATGGAAATTTATAATTTCTAGAAATTTCTCGAAAACAAAGAATTTTAGGAGAAATCTTTTGCAGTAAAAGCTTTGCTTTTGTGAATTTCCCCAATAAGTCAATATGGGAAAAAGTAAAGAGCTATCTGAAGACCTTAGGCAGAAAAGTATTTATTGTCATAAAGATGGAGAAGGATACAATAAGATTTCCAAGCATATGAGTATCCCAATTTCAACTATTGTTTCTATTATCAAGAAGTACAAGACTCATGGTACTGTCACAACGCTCCCTCGGTGTGGAAGAAAGAAGGTTCTTTCACCAAGAACAAGTAGAAGAATTGTGAGGAAGGTTAATAACAATCTGAGACCGACTGCCAATAATATTCAAAGTGAACTGGCTGCAAGTGGGACTAGGGTTTCCATTTCAACCATAGGTCGAGTATTGCATGGTGAAGGTCTCAATGGTCGCAGGCCAAGGAAAAATGTCACAAGGACAATCGCTTAAATTTTGCAAATGGCATTTGAATGATGGATATGAGTTCTGGTCAAAGGTTTTGTGGAGTGATGAAAAAAATCGAGCTATTTGGTCACACTAATAGTCGTTACGTTTGGAGAAAGTCTTTGTAGACATCTTTTTCTTAACTTATTTTCCTCATCCAAAAAAGCAAAATTTTGCTACAAAAGATTTTTCCTTGGAATTCCATTCAACTGCAAAGTCAATTCAAGTGGTGGCATTACAATTAGCTACCTGAACCACTTAACAGTATTCTTGTTATCAATCTTTTCCTTCTTTTCATGGAAAACGACAATGGACTAAAATCCAAATAAAAGATTTTGAAAGTGAAATGGAGCACTTTTTTGAAAATAACCCCAACAGGATAACTGTCAATCATTTTTGGAGCTACAGGAAGAAGATAAAAAAAATAGGAAGTGAATGAGAAGTCCAAGAAGGCTTGTCCCAGTCTAGCACACTAATGGTATCTAATAGGGCACAATGGAATTGTTTATTGTTTACCTAGTGAACTATGACATGCATTTACAACATTGTAAAATAATGCTTCCTACCTTCTGTTCTGAACTTTAACTCAGCTTCCTATGACCTCTCATCCTACCCTCTGTGCTAAATTTGAAGTGGTGACTTGGGTTAACTTTTACTTAGCTTACAGCTTCCAAGTTTTAGTTTTCTAAAAGTGGCAAACTGTACACTGCACTAAATTGGAAGTTAAATTAGAAGACAACTTAAATGCAGCTATTAAGTTTGTTATCTGTAAAAGTACAAGGGAAGAGACAGTTGCAGGTGTAAAACGCACCGCACCTGCCACACTGTTGACTCTAATCCTTTTCACCGATATCTAATCATTCCACTTTGATAAATATGCTTGTGTCTCTTATAGGAATTTCTGACTAAAGTGCTGAGCAAAACAAATAGATTATTATCCTGGGGGGTTACAAGTTTGTTAATAGTTAAACCAAGGACTAGGATCACACATTCAAATTTACAGAGCCTGTAGGTCTAGCCAAGAAATGTACTGTTCAGTTTTTATGACAGCAATTAATAACTGATACAAACAAAGCATTTCCTACAGTTTAACCTAATGTAGTTAGATGGACATGTCCCCAACACGTGATATTACAAAGCCTGGTATTGTGTAGCTAACATTTTATTTTATAATTTAACTCTCAATCTGCATACAAACAGGCCCATAGGGTCCACATCCCTGTTACATGTCAATGTCCTCCCGACCCCCTGCCCTTGAGCTGTCCTGAAGATAGCAGATGGCATCACTGCCTGTCACCTAGCCTATACACCCAGGTATAACATGGTACCCCCCGAGCTCAGTCACCCGTAACCCCCTAATTAATCATGGAAAAGTATCACCATCTTTGCAATCATTCTAAGTGGTTCTTCTTACAATAACCAAATATGGTGTTTGTTTGTTTTGTTGTTTATATATATGTATAGACAGAGAGAGAGAGAGAGAGAGAGAGAGAGAGAGAGAGAGAGAGAGAGAGTCTGTGTTTAGTATTAAATGTCTTTTGGTTTCATAGAGGGTTATAAAAACATGTTTTGAATACTATGATTGATTGGTTTTCCGCGTGGAAAACAAGCTGTTACCTGCCATGGGTTCAGTGACTGACAAATGCAAAGTTTACTAACTATCCACAGTTTTTCAGTTGAATTGGAAAATTAATCAATTAAAAGATCAAAAGGTGCCATCCTAGACACATAAAAAAGTCAAATGAAAGGAAATTGCACAAAATAATTAGTAACTGCGAAAAATATATTGTCGACAGTTTCAAACAGAAACAATTAGATTAACAATGAAGTGCACTTCAATGGCACTGATACAGGACCACATGCAAAGCCTGAAACATAGCCCTGATAATAACATATTGAATTGCTGGCTGGAGAGAAAAGAATAAGAAAAAATCTTTTCATCATTAACAGATAACTTTTCTGTTTGTCAGCAATAAAACACAGATGACTAACTGTTTGAACAAGAATACCTGCCGACAATGGCTGCCCCAAGCCCTGTGTGTTTAATCAGAGTCAATTCTCTGACTTTTCAGGTTCAGTAATTGGCATAGTTATCTCAAGACCTCAGCAGGATCTGTCCTATCTAGATAAGATATTGCGCTTGCACAAAGCAGGGCAGTGTACTGGAGTTACAGTGAACTGGCTGCAAATTCAAAGCACTTAAATTTTTTGCCTGCATTGAAATCAGTGTTTTCATAAAAGATACATGGATTTTGACAAATTTGACTTTTTACCCATTTGGGATTTTAATTACGAAAGCTTAAGTAGCTTCTAATTGCCTTTTCTGACAGAACTTTTGATAACGTTTGCCATTATTTTGAAATTAATCACATGTTTTTATGTGTGTTAAGGTCCTTTTACCCGAGTTCAGGAGCCACTCTTCAGTTCTAACCTGTTGCCATAGACATAAGCAACACGGGCAAGATTAGTTTCTTTATATAAGTAAGAGCTAGCGCCCTCTTGTGATCTGCTGCTGTAGATTACATCTGCTTTTGTATTACTGGTTATACGCATCTGTGCTCTATGGTGCCGGCAATAGGCTTCAGCAGTTTTACTCACCTTTGGGATATCACATGTATACCAGAGTATTACTCTACAGAAACCCAAGCTGAACTGATATAATCAGTAATGGCAACACAAAGAATCCGGAACATAATGCAGAGTAGTCTTGAGGCAGCAGCACTCTGGTGCTGAGATGGTACCATGGTACGACAAGGGATTACCAGGTGCAAATCTGGTTCATTCACACTGGTCTTCAATCCTACGAGATGTTGCAACTCAGTTGGTCTAGCATGTTAAAATCTCTTCAAACAGGCATGTCAGTGACATACATCCCCCACCATGGCTGTCAAATACAAAATTAGAGCTATCAGTATGAGAAACGAACAATAAGCATATTATAAAAACATGCCAAACCACAGAAAATGCATAGAAAACCATGGGAAAAGTAGAACAATTACAAAATGATCATGATCAAGGGTTTCATGCCACATTTTCAAAGTGTTTACTCCAGTTTTTAATCAAGTATTGTTCTGGTGCTAATATGGTACAGTGATGGATTACCCATTGTAAGGATCCAATAAAAAGTTCCAATAACATACAGTGTACAGTAGAAAGAAGTGTCTAGTCTGTCTGCTGTGCCAAAGAAAAAACAAAAAAGGACTTGCAGTAAAAATGCAGTTAAGACTTAAGAGGTAAGAAAATGTGTGAAAGCCTTGTTTATTAGACCTGGAAGCAGTAACCACCCACGTGCTATTTTAGGCCTGGGTATTATTGCAGTCAGTGAATGCTGAATCAGGTGAGGAATGTGAGGCCCTGGACTACAAAGGCATTTCACCAGGTTTTCACTTTAAAAATGCCTTTTTCCAGTGAAAAGAGCAACCTGTATATATATATATTGCTGGTGGCTAGGGTGATTGAAACTCCTTTTCTAGTAAACTGTAAGGTTATTGGCTGAAGCCGTTTTGCTTTAGACTAGATTCTCATTGGTTGCAATTTTAGTACCTGCTTCAATTGGCTAGAAATGGTTACGGCTTTTTGGCACAGTGTGAGATTGACAGTTGGCAATTCACATTTCAATTCATTAATTCACAGTTCAATCGTGGAGCAATCGATTCACCCAAAAGCCACTTAAGCCTTTCATATGGATTAATTGCCAAATTAATTTCTGAATTGATGGACGAATTGACAAATGAATCTATGAATTTATGCACAAATTGATGAATTAGTTGACAAATTGACGAATGAACTGATGAATTGACGTTATGGCACAAATGGCGCTCCATAGTTTAGAATCTAAACTTTAGATAATTAAAATATAGCCCCTTGAATTCTATCACCCAGTTGTTTGGTCCACTAGTTAAAGACCTAATAAAAGCTTTGAAAATATTATACATGTAAAAAATTGATTTCCCAAATGGTAATTTTATTATCCCAAATACCGATAGTGACAATGTTTTCTGGATTATTAAAGATAAAACCTTCTTAAACTTGTAAATATTTTGTATTAAATTACTGCATGTCACCCAATAGCCAGATTAATATATAAAATGTCATGTTACTAGATATACTTGACTATCAAACCACAGTTTCTCTTTTGAATTGCAGGTCAGGACCACCCAGACATACAGACTGACTGCAGTTTTCTTTTAGCTTATAGATTGACAGGCAGGACAAGCACTCTAAAATGGTGGTATAGCATTATGCATATTACTCCCTACCCCCTTGATAAGATAGCTTTTACCTCCCGTATGTTGAGGTATGTTAATTGTTACAACAAACATGCCCCCCATACCCCTAGGAGTTTATGTTGACTCAGAAATGTCTTCATCTAGACAATGTGGGGAAGCTATAAAAAAGGCCAACAAGATGCTCGGATATATTGTGAGAAGTGTTGAATTTAAATCAAGGGAAGTAATGTTAAAACTTTACAATGCATTATTAAGACCTCACCTAGAATATTGTGTTCAGTTCTGGTCACCTTGTTACAAAAAGGATATTGCTGCTCTAGAAAGAGTGCAAAGAAGAGCAACCAGAATTCTGATTCAAACATTCAAATCCTAAAAGGTATAGACAATGTCAACCCAGGGGACTTTTTTGACCTGGAGATTAGATAAAGGGGCATTCAGAACAGAAAATAGGAGGCACTTTTTAACACAGAGAATTGTGAGGGTCTGGAACCAACTCCCCAGTAATGTTGTTGAAGCTGACACCCTGGGATCCTTCAAGAAGCTGCTTGATGAGATTCTGGGATCAATAAGCTACTAACAACCAAACGAGCAAGATGGGCTGAATGGCCTCCTCTCGTTTGTAAATTTTCTTATGTTCTTATGTTCTTAACTGTGCACATGATTCTATGCATTAAACTATATGGTCCAAAGACAAACGTCTTACCATCAAACTAAAGAGCCAGCTCTGCAGTGGAGAGGTATAGTAAATATGTATTTTATGCAGATATCAGAATTATTAACCTTTAAGACATGAGGAGGAGATCCAATACATACCCTTCCATTTTCATATAGGTCTCAGATGTGCAGTTTTGAAAGAAACCTATTTCTTATTTTAAAACATGATTTCTGGTACTATACTAATAGGATATCTCTGTATTTTCAGATCCTGTTGCAATTGCTTGATCACCTGGAGGGTGAAACTGTACCCACCCCTTCAACAGTCTTTCCTGTCATTAACCAACCAGCTGCTTCCCTTACTGACATGTTTTCAGGTGAAATTAAGTGTATAGGGCATGGAAACAGAGAACTAAAAAGCTGACAACGTAGTACTAAAAGCTAAAGTTGTACCAGCTATCATATTTTATTTATTTTATCATATTTTGTGCTGTAACATGTTTTTAAAAACTGCACATTTGAGACCTATCAACAGTCAGTAATGACTTCAGCTCAATGAGTCATTCCACTTGACGACAGGCTGCTGTCTTTATACTGCCGTTGGATTCTTTGTGAATATGTATACCCTAACGGCCGCTATTGTTTATTACAGCGAACGCTAATCGATGAGAGATTCCACTTGTCATATAGATTATTTTATTAAAATAATCCAACAGCAACAACTTTAATTGATCAGAGAAACTTGTGCAACGGATTCTAAATCAATGAAAAGCCATCTGTAGTCTATTGGAGTCTGAAGACGGTGGGAATCCACAAAGGTTGGTGTCAGCAGAAAAGTTTGCAAACTTCTCTGGTAAAACTACACATATATTTAATGAAAAGGTTATACTGTACTTAGACAATATATAAACAAATAAAAACTATATGAGCATACAAAACAAAAACTACAAAACAAATTAAACATGTAGGTTGCAGTACATGTGATTATAACAAATGCTCTCAAAGGGTGCTGTTCTGATACTAGTTTCTAAAGTGTATTTGTTACAGTTCTTTAATGTGCAGGCCTTCATGGTTAAATGGTTTTGCTAGGTTGTGTTCAGTTAGGCAGTTTGTTTTTTTCGATGTGATTCTACATTTAGTGAATGTGATGCATGTCTGCGGTGGAACAACTATTTGCTTGCAACATTCTTAATGCCTGTGGGCGCTATTATTATCTGAAGAATATCAACTTGACTTAAAAGATTTAAACACAGATCATTTTAAGGAGTGTTCTCCAAACAACATAAGCTGAATGGTAGAACAAGCACCTGGTCCTGTGGGGTTAGAAATTATTTTTATAAAGATTCTGTTTTTAATTTATACAGCTTTAAATGGCCTTGCTGCCTTATATCTAAAAGATTTGCTGACCCCATATGTATCTAATCACTCTTTTAGATCACAGGGTGACGTTTTACTTGGTATTTCATGGATACAGAGAAATAAGGCAGGTGTCAGAGAGTTCAGCTTTAGAGCACCAAAGTTGTGGAATGATCTGCCACGATTTGTAAGAGATGCACCATCCATTGCAGCTTTTAAATTAAGGTTAATACATATTTTTATAATTTAGCTTATATTAAAATATGTTTTTAATATTTATTTTATATTTTTATTCTTAAACTACTTATTTTGTATCACTGCTTTTTAAAGTGATAATTCAAATAACTTGTTTTACAGTTTTACTGTATGTAATTTAAGGTGGGGGGGTTGTATTATGTCATTTTATCTTTTACTTGTATGGTCAAATAATCCACAGTTTCTCATTCCTCTCAAAAACAGTGAATTATTTCTCAACTTATCAAGCTCTATTCCCAAGGCATTAAATCATGAGTTATTTCTAGTCTGTCTTTATGAATAAAACGTTTAATAAGCTGTTCTTGACTATTGATGGTTTCATTAACAGTAAAGAAGTTTCCTAAATATCAAACTCATTTCATTCATTAAAAAAGCATTCTTTAAACATCTCTTGAGCCCATTGTTATGCAGTTAATAATTCCAATTGAATAACCTGTCAAACTGTTTATGAAGGTACATTTTAGCAGTGTATTAGTAAAGGACATAAAACATAGTTGGCCAACTGCATCAAGAAGTGAAGAGGTAGGATCCGTTAATGTAGAAGGCTCTGGCTTTAAATATAGTACAAAACATCAATACCCTGTGCCACACTGTACAAAGCTATGGGTCTGAAAACTGCATTATTTGAAGAATAATTACTATTGTACAGGCTGCTGGACACCTGCTAAACCCATGTACCACCTGCACAAAAGCAGAGAAGAAAGACAGAGGCACTTTGTTTTGTAGAGGCTAAAGGTTGATTAGGTTGAGTGACAATTTCCCACACTGTCAAAAACAATTAGGAATTAATGTGTCTATAGACAGTAGCACACATATTCAATCAGGGCTAATATGCCACCTACATGGAAGGCTTCTTGGTGTCAAGGCTTTAACACATACAGGTCTTAGAAAAACTTATAAAGAATGAGAGGCACAATAAACAAACATACAGGATGGGCCCAGATAAGGGTAGATGACAGATAGGGGAGAGAGCAGCCAGCTACATGTCCGAGTCTAATGGCCCACACAGAGGAACAGATAGATCACACAAAGATTAGACAGATAGCTTGACAGACCTAGTGAAAGATACTTAGCTCGGCACACAGATTGACAGATTAAGCCTTTGTATCCAGGATCCCCCTGTGTTTTTAGCGGGATTTGTTCTATCCAGATTCTGACTCTGAGTTTTGCCTGCATGTTTTAATAAAGGTGAACCTTTTTCCTACAACAATATATTTTAAAGTTAAATTGTATTAGTTCTCTGCTACTTTTTGACCAAAATTGAAGATAACTCAAATACATAATGAAATAGAATTTAGCTTTGGGGAACACATTCTAACTAGTTTATCAAGGTCCTTTAAGACCTGGCTTGACAAAGTTCTGGAATCAATCAGTTGCTAGGACGAAAACTGCTGGGAAGAATAGCCTCCTCTCATTCGTAATGTTTTCATGCATACAAAGATATGCATTACAAAAACATCATTTATGAAGGACTAACATATTTTATTTAATGATTCTGACAGTATGTGGGGTAGGTATTACTTAAAGGTTACTTTTATTTATTTATAAGGAAAAAAAGCCAATTGGTGTAAAGACCTTGATAAATGGTGGTCCATTTTTGGTGAAAGTATAATAAACTCAAGGGTTTATGTAAGTTTGATTTTCCTTCAACAAATATATGGTGCAAATTCCATTTTGGAAAGACATTGATAGTTCTGGCCATAAGGACCTGATTTTCAAAACTTGGTAAGTGGATTTTGAGGAAATTTCATTGATTTATTTTGCTCTGTCAACTGCCCGAGAAGATAGATATCCCATAATGCCACACACGCTGCTATTATACAGTGGCTTTAAGGTAAATTTAAATTTAAAACCACCAACAAAAATAGGTCCTAAGATATCGCCATGGTTAGGACATCATATAGCCTGTTGAAATGAATAGGAAGACGATCCTTGCCCCTTTATAACGCTGTGGTTGGGAGCTATAGGTATAGGGTTATAGACTGTGCAATTTGAGTTCCAAAGTGCTAGTGTAATGGCATTATGGGGCAAATGGGAGCCACAACCATACTGCCTTATATAAGTTTAAAGGGAGCACTGTATTGATATTAAAAATGAACTGGTTAAAAAATGTTTTCGTTATACTGCATCATTTTACATATATTTTGAAAAAGTTTACATGTTTCAAAGTATTCATGAGAAAGCCATTTGATACCCATTGTATTTCCGTAAAAAGTAAATTGTAGTGACAGTGGCTGGTTCTGTTGTTAGTGAATGCTGGAAGCTGTCATGAATGCATGCTATGCTTTTGTTTAACACGTTGTTTCATCGACTTTGTTGAGTGTAAGGTGTTAATGGACCTGAAATGTATATAAGCGAGTAGCAGGAGAGGAAGCATCAATGAAAAAAGACATGGGGGGGGGGGGGGGGGTTCTGACATTCAATCTAACATACCATTCAATCTAAATACCACCATGTAACAGGGTGATGTTACATGTGTTGGTTGTCACTGAACAACAATGAGGCAGACACAGAGCATTTGGTGTTGACACGCTACTCAGGCGCGCAGATTTATTATCAACACAAGTGCTGACACTAGGTGCTGTCACATTTAATAAAGAAAACAAAACAAAACAAAGCTAAAAATAAAAGTTTGCCACACAAATGGCGAGCGCTAGTCCCACTAAAAGGAACGTCCTGCTCCAGGAACCTACTACTCTATGTGAACCCTCTCTACACTGTCTGGGATCAACGTCCCCTAAACTGACCTACTTCTGGGCTCCTAGTCTCGGCATTCTCATGGCAACTCCTGCCTCTTCAAACAACCTTTTCAAATGGCCTCGCCTGGCAATGCCTTCATGAGTACCATCTTGCAGTGGAAGGGTTTCGTGTTGATAATCCTACAGAGCGGACGCTCTCCTCCTTGATGTCAACAAAGCACCCTTCTGTGTAGCATGGCGGTGCAGTCGCCTCAAGCCGTAGCGCCGGGCATACCCCCCAGCCAATCCGGACCTCTCGATCAGCTCAGCGACAGGCAAGCCCATCTGCTCAATTAGTCGCTTAGCAACGTGCCTCCTGTTGCGCATCCCAGCTGCTTCCATCAAGGCACATGCACTCACGAACCAGCGACAAGGCACCCATCACACACCACTATTTGCACAATTAAAGAGAGGGTTTGTTGGATGGCCGAGTGGTGATGTCACAGACCAAGAGGTTGACACACAGGCAAGGTACTACAGGGTGAGACGCAAATGCGCTCTTATTTATTGAACAAAACAAAACACTTTTACCAAAACAAAAGGCACTTTGGCGAAAACAACCAGACAAAATATTCTAACAAGTATCATGCTGGTCAAAATCCAGCACGAGTAGCAATTGTTATTTTTAAATCTTAGTTCTTATGTTCCGCTGGTTCTCTCCAACTCTCCCCAACCCCGGTCAGCAAACTGTGCTGGTTTTTATATCATGGTCTAGGGATTCATTGGCTATCAATTACCTTGTTTATCCCACAACCACAAGATTTCTAATACGTGTGGTCAACAGCCAATTTGTCAATAAATCAGTAGCTGCCGACCAGCCATTCTCACGAGATGTAATCTGGCAGAGACGAGCTCCAAACATCATCTCTACCAATCTACATTCAAATAAAACACAAATACCTTTCAATAATAACAGTAAATAAAAATAATACAAAATAATATACATAAACACAAGGGCGGGGTGTACCCCGTCATAATGTTTTACATGCTTTTAAAATATCTAATACTGCAAAAGCACAATTACATTGTTCAGCTGCTTGATATACATCACACATTATCAATGATAAGCATACCATTTATATGTGCTGATAAGTAAATAATTATCTACAATTTGTATAGATGATCATTGTAAAAAAAAGTATTTTAGTCACAGTCAAATAGAATGTTAAGTTACAAAAGAGTGATATATACAAGTCTGGGGACGTTATTCCAAATGAAAAGATACAGAGAAGGGCAAGTAGCAGGACAAAGGCATGAGCACTTCCACACTGAGTTGTAATTGGATGGAATACTTTACCACATCCCTCTTCCCCATATGTATAGAATCTGCAGGCCTACTTGTTCAGTTTTGCTAATTTTAAGGTAATTTGAATCCATTTTGTAAAAAACACCTTTTCTAATATTTATCACCTCTCTTAATACTGATCTGCAAAGTTGTTTAAAGATGGCTCTCATGTTAAATAATGTATGCAAAGTACACAAATTACCTTCAAATTAGGTCTATGGATGCAATACACATGAGAAAAATAAGAATGTGGCAATAGACAAGTTGATTTCTGCAAAGATACCTTGTGGTCAGTCCATTAACTGTGAAACAACTTTCATAGTAAATCTTATCTTATAGACCCTTGACATGGGACAGCGCAGAATTACACTCATGGTCCAATATAGCACATAATGACATATACTACTTACAGACGTGCTCAAATTTGTTGGTACCCTTACAGCTCATTGAAATAATGCTTCATTCCTCCTGAAAAGTGATGAAATTAAAAGCTATTTTATCATGTATACTTGCATGCCTTTGGTATGTCATAGAATAAAGCAAAGAAGCTGTGAAAAGAGATGAATTATTGCTTATTCTACAAAGATATTCTAAAATGGCCTGGACACATTTGTTGGTACCCCTTAGAAAAGATAATACATAATTGGATTATAGTGATATTTCAAACTAATTAGTTTCTTTAATTAGTAGCACACATGTCTCCAATCTTGTAATCAGTCATTAAGCCTATTTAAAAGAGAAAAGTAGTCACTGTGCTGTTTGGTATCATTGTGTGCACCACACTGAACATGGGCCAGAGAAAGCAAAGGAGAGAGTTGTCTGAGGAGATCAGAAAGAAAATAATAGACAAGCATGGTAAAGGTAAAGGCTACAAGACCATCTCCAAGCAGCTTGATGTTCCTGTGACAACAGTTGCAAATATTATTAAGAAGTTTACGGTCCATGGAACTGTAGCCAACCTCCCTGGGTGCGGCCGCAAGAGGAAAATCGACCCCAAATTGAACAGAAGGATAGTGCGAATTGTAGAAAAAGAACCAAGGATAACTGCCAAAGAGATACAAGCTGAACTCCAAGGTGAAGGTACGTCAGTTTCTGATCGCACCATCCGTCGCTTTTTGAGCGAAAGTGGGCTCCATGGAAGAAGACCCAGGAGGACTCCACTTTTGAAAGAAAAACATAAAAAAGCCAGACTGGAATTTGCTAAAATGCATATTGACAAGCCACAATCCTTCTGGGAGAATGTCCTTTGGACAGATGAGTCAAAACTGGAGCTTTTTGGCAAGTCACATCAGCTCTATGTTCACAGACGAAAAAATGAAGCTTTCAAAGAAAAGAACACCATACCTACAGTGAAACATGGAGGAGGCTCGGTTATGTTTTGGGGCTGCTTTGCTGCGCCTGGCACAGGGTGCCTTGAATCTGTGCAGGGCACAATGAAATCTCAAGACTATCAAGGCATTCTGGAGCGAAACGTACTGCCCAGTGTCAGAAAGCTCTGTCTCAGTCGCAGGTCATGGGTCCTCCAACAGGATAATGACCCAAAACACACAGCTAAAAGCACCCAAGAATGGATAAGAACAAAACATTGGACTATTCTGAAGTGGCCTTCTATGAGTCCTGATCTGAATCCTATCGAACATCTATGGAAAGAGCTGAAACTTGCAGTCTGGAGAAGGCACCCATCAAAC
>NW_026707315.1:0-29689 GCF_902713425.1 Acipenser ruthenus
TAGGTTTTCATTGCAGATAGAAAGTAGGAATGTATATTTACAATGTATATTTACATATGCATTTAGTATTTTACAAAACATATGTAGACAGTAAATTTAATCTACATGTATTGACAATTATGCAATTCCACAATGATGCCTCTGTGTTACTGTTGAACTTAAAAAATCATTTTTATTAAGTTTTAACCAACTAAGTTTTAAAAAAACATCAGATTATGTTTCAACATGTTGAATAACAAAAAGGAAAATGGGGCATAAGTGGAAAAAGGTGGAGTGAGCCCTGTTATTAATGATCACATTTAACAACAATACCTTCAGTGGACTCAAAAGGGCATTATGGGGGTTCCAGTCCAGGAATTTTGATTACAATAAAAAGCGAAAGCATTAAGGAAAAGCAACACGTTACCTTAATAATTAGTACAACGGTCATTAAGAGCACTTAATTTTGGATTAACTATAAAAAATGTTACCTCACTAAACTAATATGACAAAACGTTACTAAACATTTACCATTAATTTCATCCATTGAGGCATCTGACTTTCCTCCAAGGATATAATCCCTGATTTTCTGAGTGAGGTTTATATTCTTTTGACCTAAAATACTTTTTTAAAAAAAACAAAACAAACATAATTTTAGACCTACTGAATTGAACAGTGAAGCGCAATGTAAATTGGCTAGTGTGCTTGTGATTCTGCAGTTTCACAACAATCATTTTATTTCAGATTCAATACAAATCAAAGTATACAATATATTTGCAGACATAGGTATTGGCACCCGGTATAGTTAATTCAAAAGAAAAATCAATTTGTATTACACTTAATAAATTATGGAATAACATTATTTCAGATAAGGGGTGCCAACACATACGTTTGAACAAAGAAGACTACGCAGTGATCTGATTCAAACATTCAAAAATCCTAAAAGGTATAGTAGACCCAGGGGACTTTTTTGACCTGAAAAAAGAAACAAGGACCAGGGGTCACAAATGGAGATTAGATAAAGGGGCATTCAGAACAGAAAATAGGAGACAGTTTTTTTACACAGAGAATAGTTGAAGCTGACACCATGGGATCCTTCAAGAAACTGCTTGATGAGATTCTGGGATCAATAAGCTACTAACAACCAAACGAACAAGATGGGCTGTATGGCCTCCTCTCGTTTGTAAACTTTCTTATGTTCTTATGTTCTTATGTTTGCAACTGTATGCATAGTGACAAAAAATTAAATCTCTTAGCAATGCTTATATAGTAAGTATGGTTTACAACTGTTAAGAACAAATCAGCATGACTGCCCAAAATGTGCAGAAATATAGATCACTTACATTTGGAAATCCAGATGTTGTACATGTTAGTTATTATGAGAAAAAAATAAATCCTAGTGTCAGGTGATCACAATGATAACGCTTAAATATTATTTTAAAATACTGCTAAAATTTCTGTAAAAAACAACATACTCTTCATTGTGTTCCAGGGATCCAGACATTCATTATCTGTGGTATAGTGATTATAAGCTCTATGTACAAGATTCTGAGAGAAAAACAAAATTCAAAAGCAGAAGCAGTATTAGCTTATTATTAGAATTAATCCATCCATCCATTATCATTAACCGCTTAATCCTTTACAGGGTTGCGGTGAGACGGAGCCTAACCCAGCAGACACAGGGCACAAGGCAGGACTACACCCTGGACAGGATGCCAGTCCATTGCAGGCCACCTCACTCACTCGGCAATTTAAAGTGAACAATCAACCTGAACAGCATGGCTTTAAACTGTGAGAGAAAACACACACAAACATGGGGAGAACATGCAAACTCCACACAGACAGACCCCCTAGACCAGATTTGAACCTAGGACCCTGGCACTGTGAGGCAGCAGCACTAACCACTACGCCACCGTGCCGCCCTGTACAGAAAACCCTCCAACAAAATACAAGCAAAATTAAAAACAGAAGTGTTCCCTGGCCGGGAATCAATCGCTAACCACTACACCACCGTGCCGCCCTGTACAGAAAACCCTCCAACAGAATACAAGCAAAATCAAAAACAGAAGTGTTCCCTGACCTGGGAATCGATCGCTAACCACTACGCCACCGTGCCGCCCTGTTAGTATTAATATTATTTTAATATTTGATAAACCCTGTAAGTCATCTTGGATAAAAGCATCTGACAAATACATGTATTGCTGCTTTGATAGAAGAGTTGCAGGAAGGACGGATGCCAGGATTTCATCTGAAGTCAAATAAATTGGTGTCTGTCACAACATTTCACCTTGCACTGTTGCTGATAGCTTGTGATATTTCAACTTGCCAAAACTTGTGTGGGTTTCTGGGTCACGCAGCAAACCGTGGATGTTCCAAATGCTGGAAAAAGTTTTTTCTGGACAGACTGGTAAGAAAGTCTACAGTGGTTTTAATAAAAATGAATGGCCTGAAAGGACACAGAGTACTCACATGAAGTGGGCTGAAGAAATATTGAATGCAACAACAGTGGCAGATGAAGAATGTTTGGAAAGACAGTATGGTGTGAGATATTAAGCATTGTTAGAACTTCCTTATATAGACATAGTAAAAATGCATATAGTTGACCCAATGCACAATTTATTCCTTGGAACAGCCAAACGTGTCATGGACATTTGAAAAGAACAGGGTGTATTGACTGATTTTGATTTAACATCCAGCAATGACCAATAGATTTTGGTAATATTCCTCATAAAATATACTGAGGGTTTGCAGGGTTTACTGCAGATCAATGGAAAAATTGGACAATATTGTTTTAAATACCTTGCTTCAAAAGAGTGCTTCCAAATGTGCATTTGAATGTTTGGAGATTGTTTAACAAATATTATCCCCTCCCACCAACTCAACACAACACGACCATCATGACAGTAAAAATAGACATAATGAAGCGTTCTTACCTTTATATAAGTTAGTGATCAGTATCAAATATCATGACTTTCTTCCTATGCATCGGGACGCATTTGCTAGGAAATCGGGATTGTCCCGACCATATAGGGACTGTTGGCACGTATGACAAATACGTAATTTAAAAATGTTACATATTTAACATTATTTTGCATTTCAGGAGGTGTTCTTGTTTTGGGAAGCACTACTGTATGGACAACAGGTATACGAGCGATTTTCCAAATGTTAAAGCATGAGTTTCAGTCATGGAAAAAATTGAGCTTGCTGCTGCGATGGTTCACATCAATCACATGATGTACTTGGAAAGTGTTGCTTATACAGTATTATTATTTAGTATTATGTGCTTTGTTGTTTCATTTATTTTTACATACAGTACTTTTTATAATTAGGACAGAAAACGAACAGGAGACTGGTTATCATCATGCATGTGTTTCAATTACAAGTTTGGGAAGAAACAGTACATTAATTAGTTAAAAACTAAAGAGTTAACATCTTTGCTAAACCGTGGTAAATACGTGTAGTTCAATACCAACCAAGATAGCTATTGTAAGAAAGAGAGATCATACAGTATATGTAGGCTACTGTAGATCAGCATGATTTTAAAAATGGTACATTCCTGTAGTGCAACAACCATGTAAGTCATAACGAGCAACGTTTTTCGTTTCTGTATTTGTCCTATCAAGAGGATTTGACAGGGTCCTTTTTTAACATAGTACAAATCTTATCCCTTAGTAATACTATAATGATTTCCATTAAACGAGAGTAGATGTTAAAACTTCATGTTGATTTGAACTCGGCTCTCGCCAAGATAAGCACCAACTAAGACATAGCTTTACAGTAAACTAATGTGATCCATGTGTGTCACCATCCATTTGCGCTTCCTTCCATATAATGATGTAGATATCCTTCTGTCTGGTGTTGATGGCTGAAGTGTAATGCTGGCACCAGGGATCAGCTTATTTGCCTCCCTGGCGCATCAGCAAACACAACAGCCGTGATGCTGGCTCCAGGGATCAACCCCAGTGCGGTCTCCCCAGCGCATCAGCATGACAACCGTCAGGATTGAGCTAAGTAGGGTACATCTCTGGGGTTTTCAAGTGGGCACCTTCCATCCTCTGTGTTTCATCGACTAGCCCACGACACCTCAAGAGGGCTTGACGGTGATTCTGGTGTCCCTGCATCACCCCCCTCCGTCCCCCACTCAACTCAGCCCAGTTTACTTACCCGTACATCAGCGTTTCTTTCTTTCTATTGTGCTTGAGATCCCCAGCCAGAATCTTTCCATCTCAACCACAGCCAGTTGCTGCTCCTCTCTGCTGCTTCAGATAAGTTCTTCACTGTGCGACGCAACTCTTGGCCACTGAATCCGACGTCTCTGAGAAACCGGGTTGTAGAGTGTGCCACAAATCCTCGATAACCCACTTCCACTGGGTAAACCCGGACTCTCCATCCTCGCTGTTCCGCTTCAGTGGCTAGTGTCGTGGAAATTCTAATAAAGGAAGAGAGACTGCAAGTTCCAAACACACAGGCCTTTATTTCTTAAGTTTGCAAACTGAGAACACTCTCAGCACACAGGGTGCTAGATAATCATCGAGCAGTGTTCCAACATACAGAGTTGGATCAGTTTCTTATATACCTTAAAATTGTCAGCAAGGCAGAGGGTTAGCCAATGATGATTCAGGTATTAGCATATAAGAGAAAACTTGCATACTTGGCATAAAACTAAGCAAGCAGATAAAAAGGATGGGTGGTTTGGGTATACGTGCAAAAAGACACGTCTGGCTCATCCTTTTTTCTCACAGCCGCAGCTGCAGTGTAGGCATCTTGCGGTTCCTTATCTTTAGCAAAGCATACAAGGTTATTTGAGCAAGGTTATGGGAGAACAAAATGCCAGTACATTATGTCGAGTCAGTTCTATTTTCTGTAATATTTCTATAACATTCCCTCCCTTTTGAGACTTTGTCTCAACCTTATTCAGAAAATGGATTCAAACACACACAATAGTATAAGTTAAAACGAGATTTACAAAGTTTAACATGTGGTATAATATGAACAAAGTGACGACCCAACGTATCCCGCTTGCAGATTTTCCCCACTATCTTAACTCATCAGGTCATCTGCCATTTTGTTGAAAGGGTCATCATTTGAATCATTACCCTGGTCATCATTAGTAAGCAGGGGCATGTTTAAAACAGTGTCAACAGTTTTAGTACATAACTTTTTCACGCAGGTTATGATAAGCAAAAACAACAACAATATCACTATATCATATATAAACCAGTGTCAGTAATGTTCAAAGTGTTCCGTACAGTATGGTTGAGCATTGCCCACCAACCATTGTCCGCATGTTTTCGATCATGTTCTACACTCCATGTGTGCAATGTTGTTTTTGTTCTGAGTTCTGTGCGATTTTCAGCGTAGCTGTGGTTTGTAGTATCTGGCTCTTTTTTATTATCTTTTAGTTCAGTTAAGAGCCAGATGAGAAACAGTTAATATGCTGCCAAGAAAAATAACAGTCAGGACTCTGGGGGTCCAAAGCTGACTGTCCCAAGGCCATCCGAGCCGTCTACGTTGTTCCAGGGGGCGATACATCTCCCTTCGGGCTATAGGGCACTTTTCTGCAATGGCTGGCGTGGATACAGGTTGATCGTTCAGCGACTTTCACCGCTGTCTGCGTTGTCAGGAGCACCTGGAACGGACCTGTCCAGAGTTGTTGATGCCAATGCTTCCGGCGGAGGTCTTTGATGATCACCCAGTCCCCTGGCAGGAGCTTGTGGAGCCTTCGGTTCCTTCGGTTCGGGTAGGGCAGCTTTTACCCTGGGAAAAATAGACTTCAGAACATTGTTAAGAGCAGCACAATATTTTACCATTTCATCCTCACATCCCATTAGGGTGAGCCTATTTTGAGGAAAAGGTGTGTTCAGCATCCGCATTGGGCGTCCCGTTAATACTTCATGAGGTGCTAGCCCTGTATTACTGTGCGTGCGTCCACGCATGTACATCAGGGCCAATGGCAATACTGTAACCCAGGAGAGCCCTGTTTCAGCCATGAGCTTAGTTAGTTTAGTTTTTATTGTTTGGTTCGCTCTCTCCACCAAGCCTCCGCTTGCGGGGTGGTAGCTACAGTGTGTGCGTAAATCAATTTGTAGGCTTTCAGAAATGTTCTGTACCACACTGTTCACAAAATGAGAACCATTGTCAGATGTCAATTTAGATGGCAGACCCCATCGGGGTATAATCTCTCTCATCAGGCTTTTTACTACTGCCATAGCTGTGGCATGTCTGCAGGGGAATGCTTCAATCCATTTAGAAAAAGCATCAATTATTACAAGGCAGTACTTGTAACCTTGGCAAGGTGTTAATTCAATAAAATCCATCATGACATGTTCAAGGGGCCCTCCGGCCTCGGATGAGCTGATACGGACATGGGCGTGCTGCGGCCTACATTGTTGGTCATACAAATCACACATTTAGCACAAAATTGGTTAGCATATGTAGAAAAACCTGGAGCAAACCAAAAATTGTTAACAACATTCACCACCCCTCCCTTTGACACATGGTCTTGGCCGTGTGCCAACTTAGCTACATAAGGGAAACATGAACTTATGAGTAGAATCATAAGAGCATTTGTTTTCCCACAGAGCTATCTCGGCAGGTCCCACACTGTGTTGTAAGTCAGCTACGTCCTGTAAAGAAAATATAGATTCAGTTAAGGCAGGTAATGACACCATTTGGAGCACAGGGGCCTAAGTTGATGCGGCCACTGCTTTAGCAGCAGCATCTGCAACAGCATTCCCTTGAGAGACAGGATCAGAAGCGTTAGTGTGTGCCTGGCATTTACATACAGCAGCGTTCAATAGGGGCACATCAGTGAGATTGGGTCGTGGCTTGCAGACCTGTTCTACTAAGGTGGTGCAATCGTGAGGCTCTCCATTCTGAGGCTCTCCATCGTGAGGCTCTCCATCGGCTTCTGTAGGAAGAAGTGTAGAAAGGTTAAGCACAGTACAGCATTTTAGCACAACATGTGACATGGTCATTAATACATTCTGGTAATGTAATAGACGAGCTGGAGTCAGATGTGCTATCTTGGCCTGTGAAATGAGAGCATGTACTGCATGAGGAACATGTACAGTTAGAGGGCTGTGGTGGGTTATGGAAGGAAGTGACGGAGACAGGCAGCCAGTGAGGTACAACCTGCGCACCAGCAAGGCAGGGCTGGGCAGGGTTTTATTAATATTCCGTATTGCACAAACAAAAATAAGAAACCCCCTTGAATACTAGCGGCTTCTGCCCCAACCATTACTCAGCCTTTCTCCTCTGTCTCGGCCCTCTGTGCACAGCGCTGCCAGTAGTCGGGAGGGTGAATTACAAGAGGGACTCCTTTCACGCCTGTCACAAGGGCACATTGCAACTAGGTCAGCACTAGCCAGCACAGCTTCAGTGGCGGCGGCCACCGCTCTCAAGCAACAGACTAGCCCTCGGGCTACGTTATCAAGGCGCTTAGAGTAAAAAGCCACAGGACGTTGTTTTCCCCCATGCTCTTGTGTCAGTACTGCCGACATGAATCCTCCCTTTTCACAAACAAACAGGTTAAAAGGTTTAGAGTGATCGGGTAACCCAAGACAGGGCGGAGAGGACAAGAGTTGTTTGAGTTTTTTTTTGAGGGCAGTTAGTCCGTCAGGAGTCCAGTCAATTGTGTCTTTCATAGTCATCTCATGGCCATGTATCAAGTCAGCTAGGGGCTGAGTTACTGCAGCGTAATCTGGAATCCAAGCTCTACAGTAGCCAGCCATACCTAGCAACGTCATCATGTGTTTTTTTTTTTTTTTTGTGGCAGGCTGGGGCAGTGTCAGAATTGCAGTGACATGCTCCAGGCCCAATTTCCTGCCTTCCGGTGTAATATCGTGTCCCAAGTATTTTACAGATGGTGACACGAGCTGCAGCTTTTTTTTTTTTTTATACCTTATGGCCATTACAAGCTAGGTACTCTAAAAGAGCTCTTGTATCAGTTTCGCACGTGTGCTGAGTTTCAGAACATAAAAGCAAATCATCCACATACTGGATGAGTTTGCTTCCACCAGGGGGAACAGCTGACAAAACAGTAACTGGGTTTGGCACAATAGGGGCCCTTGCATGTATCGCGTCATTTACTAACCTGAGGTCTTGGACAAATCGCCATTCTCCCGAGGCTTTGCGGACCGGGAGAATCGGGGTGTTGCAAGGCGAGTCTGGGCAGGGCACGATAGCTCCTTTAGAGACCAAAGATGCATGCACAGGAGCAATGCCTTCCTGTGCTTCCTTGCTGAGAGGATACTGGGCGCAGCTAGGCCGGTGTGTGCTTTTTGGTGTGACTGTTAGGGGCTCTGCCCCTTTCATAAGGCCAATATCATACTTATCTTTTGCCCATAGAGAATCGGGGAGGCCGATCACCAAGGGTGAAAACGTGCCTCCCAGTGCCTCCTCAAGGGGCGCATCTCGGTTCTCTGCCCCATGGATTCCCCGTTGGACAGGCGTGACCCAAAAGAAAGGAGCGCAAACAGCGCGAGCACTGGGGGAGAATTTGAACCCGTCTTCACTTTGCCAGTCAGTCACCTGCAACACAGACTTAAGCCAGACACCAGTATCTTTCCACTCTACATCATCGGTTTTTGCTATGCTTATATGTGGCACAGAGTCAGTTGTGTGGTAAAGTAAAAACTGATCGCTATTTAGTTTAATGGCTGCAACACAAAAGCGTAAACCGATATACAAGGCGCTGCACGTAATTGTTTCGTTAGATGGAGGTTGTGCTAACCACTCTCTCTAAAATTCATAATCTCTTGATAAAGGTGAGTACAGGGCAGTGCAATGTAAGGCATAAGGTGATATAAACCCAGTTTCATGACCCCAATGTTGTCGAGCCAATTTAAATAATTCCTCAATTTATTCACCTCCGTTTTGTATATCCCATGAATAGAACCAACTACGGGTCTCAATCATTTGGGCCATCATCAAGGGACACGAGACGGTAACTCTGCTTTGTTCACATTTAATTTCACAATTGAATTTACATAGTAGATCTCGTCCCGCTAGGTTGCAAGGGCAGCATTCTGAGAAAATAAACCGATGCATAAACATTTTCCCTTCATATTGTACGGGTAAAGGCATCATCATTTTCTCCCTCAATACTACTCCCGAGGCTCCCACTGTTTTTACTGATTCATTTGATATCATTGGGTTATGCATAGTTCTAGCATTTATGACAAACATTGCAGCACCAGTATCAATTAAGAATTCAAATGACTCACCATTCACGAAGAGATCAACGGTGGGGGCTTCTTGTGGTTTAGAAAAAGTTAGCACGTACTGCTTGTTCGCTGTTTTGGTGTCAGCTGTCCCTGCCTCGTTTCATTCTGGTTTCGGTTTGTATAGTGATACTTGCGGTGGGGGAGCGCTCTGCCAGTTACTCTCGTTGGTTTGTTGTTGTTGCTGCTGCTGTCTCTGACACTCTCTAGCAAAATGTCCTTCCTGGCCACAATTATAGCAACTAGTGTCTTTATCCTGTTTGTGGAAGTTTCTGTTGCCACCGCCTCCGCTTCCCCCTCCCCGACCCCTCGTCCCACGTCCGCCCCGTCCGCGTTGGTATCCACCTCGGGTTGGTCCTTTGCCCTGATAATAAGCCAGCTGAGCTGCTTGCAATTTAACTCCTTCTTTTTCAGCTTTTGTCTTTTGATTGCTCTCTTGCTTCTGTTGTTGTCTCTTTGGAGTGCTGTGTGCTCTATGTATAGCATCCCAATCGGTCTTAGCAGGGTATTGTCATTTCAATCTGTCCAGCAACTGTTCAAACTGCGGTTGATATTCTCCATCCCCTGCCGGTTTCCACGTCAGATTTTCGTCAAAAGTATCTTCGATGTCCTCCCAGCGAAGCTTTAATTTGCATCGCATAATGTGCCGTATTTCAGCGGCAGAGGGTTTGTATTGACGCACAAGACGGGTCATCTGCTCGCTGAACTGAACTGCATCCTTAGTTGGGTCGGGAAAGTCTTTAGCAATGTCTTTAATCTCATCTTGTCTCCAGGTGCGCTGAATCAGGACCTCTGGCAGCCAGTACGCTGTCAGGGGGGCCATGATAATGGCGTTGTTCAGATTGCCTTTTGGTCCCAACCGTGTAGTGAGCGTGCTGGAAGATCCTGATGTCTCAGGGGATTCTGGCGATGATAAGAAGCTCAGTCCAGGGGGCGACCAAGGGGACCAAGTCCACCGGGAACCGCCTTGGAAACCTGTCGGGTTGCTTGGGGTGGATATCAGAGGCGGAAGTGCGGGCAGCGGACTCTCTGCTGTGGGCGGAGGCTGTTGATGGACCTGGACGGGCCGGTCGGGCCGAGGAGCAGGAGCAGGGGCTGTGGAAACAGGAACACAATACGGGGGGGGGGGGGGGCAGTCCCTTTCCTCATCGTAATCTCTGTTTCTCTGTCTTTTTTTTCTTTTTTTCACTTCCTCAGTACTATCTTTCTGACTTGCTTTTACCATTATGCTTTTAGCCTGCAATGCTGTTTGTCTTTCTGCTTCTCGTTCCCATTTCCTATAACCATCCCAGTCTTTTTCTCTTTCTTTGTCTTCTCAAACTCGAACTTTTCTCTACATTCTTGTAACTTCCTTTCACTCTGGGTTGCTTTTAGTGGAAAATCAGCTATTTTATGCCACAGAACAACCTGGTCTACAACACCGCGACCCCATTTATCAGCCATCGTTCGTCCCGGTCCAACCAGCGTGTCCGGGAGACAGACCTCCTTTTTACTATTACTTGACCTCATTGTAATCAAACCCACACGCGCACACACACACAATTATCAGATAACACTCATTCACTCACTCATTCACATGGTTATCTGTCGTCCACACTATATCACTGCCTATTTTTAATTGCACCACCTGCACAGAAAAATAACTTTTCTTAATTGACCATCCAACAGTGCGCTTGGTATATTGATCAACTACACTAGTAGTATGACTTTTTTTTTTTTTAAACTGTGCATTTAATTTTTTCAATTATTATTTTTAGTTCAATATTTGGTATTTCATACGATATCTTTTTAACTAGTTTCATTTGTAATTACTTATTAGTATTATTCATAGATCAGTCGAATCACTTAATTTACCTGTTTCCGGATCAGGAACCATGTGGTCTCTTTTTTTTTGTCCTCTAGACAATAGAGTTCCCAGAACTCTTTCTGCGCAGCCCGTTCCCAGAACGGGTTTTATCAGGTTCCCAGAACCTTACCAATTGGTCTATTTTATGTATGAGGAAAACCAGTCTCACCCTTTGTCTTTGTTCGGTACGGCGTATCCGTCCACCCATGCTCCCAGCCGGGTTCAAGGCGGGTCCTTCTCCTCCGAAACTATTTCAGAGTGTGGTTCCCTGAGCCACTCCTAAGCAGCCCCCGTGCACGGTTAACCTCAAAGTCCCCGGGAACAATCGGAAAACGGAGCTAGCCGTCCCACCTGGGTCGCCAAGAATTGTCGTGGAAATTCTAATAAAGGAAGAGAGACTGCGAGTTCCAAACACACAGGCCTTTATTTCTTAAGTTTACAAACTGAGAACACTCTCAGCACACAGGGTGCTAGATAATCATCGAGCAGTGTTCCAACATACAGAGTTAGATCTGTTTCTTATATACCTTAAAATTGTCAGCAAGGCAGAGGGTTAGCCAATGATGATTCAGGTATTAGCATATAAGAGAAAACTTATAACTATGCATACTTGGCATAAAACTAAGCAAGCAGATAAAAAGGATGGGTGGTTTGGGTATACGTGCAAAAAGACACGTCTGGCTCATCCTTTTTTCTCACAGCCGCAGCTGCAGTGTAGGCATCTTGCGGTTCCTTATCTTTAGCAAAGCATACAAGGTTATGTGAGCAAGGTTATGGGAGAACAAAATGCCAGTACATTATGTCGAGTCAGTCCTATTTTCTGTAACATTTCTATAACACTAGTTGAGCATACCGCAGTTTCTTCCTGTCATACGCCTCATCTACAGCATCCTCCCATGGCACTGTTAACTCTACCAGATGAACAAGGCGTGCTGATCCAGACCACAAGACAATATCTGGTCAAAGGTTAGTGGTGGCAATCTCAGGTAGAAGAATAAGTCGTTGACCAACATCTGCCAGCATTTTCCAGTCTCTAGCAGCTTCCAGTTGTCCTGAGCGAGGATTGGTTTTAACACCTTTTCTTGGTGGTTGCTCTCCTGGGCGGAGGAATATTGTCTTTTGTGTGTAATGTTTTGATGGAACAGGTGGCAACTCATTGGTCATGTTACGCTTGTCTTCCAATGCTAAGGCCAAACATCGCAGCACCTGGTCATGGCGCCAAGTAAACCGTCCTTGGCTAAGAGCCACCTTACATCCTGTCAAAATGTGCCTTAATGTTGCAGGTGATGAACACAAAGGACATGAGGGATCCTCTCCTACCCAGAGGTTTAGGTTCTGTGGTGATGGGAGAACATCATATGTTGACCTGATGAGGAAACTGATCCTGCTCTGTTCCATTGACCATAGGTCTTGCCAGCCAATCTTGCGTTGTTCCACACTCTCCCATCTCATCCATTCTCCCTGCTTGTCCTGGGAAATGGCCTTTATACAACTCAACCTCTCCTCCTGCTTTTGCACCTTGTTGACTACCATCTTCCTCCATTGAGCTGGGGCTGCCTTGTGCCGTGTAGGAGGAGCTGAACTGAGACCAAGACCCCCTCTTCCATGCTGAACTTGCCCCATGATATCACCAATTCGAAGGGCAGCCTTTGCATCCTCCACAGCTTTCTTTGCCACCCACTTTCTTCCAGTTTTCAGCACATTATTCCTGCCATTATTCCAACTTCTAGGCATTGCCATGTAGTGCTGAATTCTGAAGTTGATAAACTAAATTGCAAATCTCCAAAGTAGGCTTTCACTAAATTTGTTATTGTCTTTGGTACACTGAAAAAATCAAATGCTGCCCAAAGAAGTTCATGTGGCACTGAACCATATGCATTAGCCAAAACCAGGAATGTCACATGGAGCTCCTTCCTCTCCTTTTTAGCTGATTGAATTTGTTGCCAGATCACATTGATGTGTTCTAAGCATCCTGTGAAACATGGAATGCCTGCTTTTTCTGCCAATGAAGCAGTTCTTTAATAGGTAAGTTGACAATCTCTGAGCAATAATGCTGAAGAAAATCTTGCCTTCTACGTTTAATAGGGAAATAGGGTGAAACTGGTGGTGATGAAGCCCTTGCTTTTTTCACAGCTTGCTCTACTTCTTTCCACTTAGGTGCACAGTCCTCCATTTGGTATTCTGGTGGAATGATAGGTGGGATGTCTGAAGGAATTGACATAGGCTCCTGCCTTTTTGAATCTGTATGGGTTTCCTCCAAATATCTCTCCAGCTCAACCTTAGATGCTTTTAGTGTGCCATTCTTCTCACTGGTGAATAACTTTACAAATTTGAATGGGTCTTTATAAAAGTTAGTTCTCATACGCTCCTTCTTTTTGTAGCGTTTCCGTAGGTGCTCAGCTCTGCACAATGTTGCAAGCTTATCTTTTATGACCCTTTGTAAGAGATTGAGTCCCTCCTTCTGACTTTGTTCTGCTCTTCTCCATTGCTTCCTCAGCTGTCTCCTTTCTCTAAGTGTTCAATCTCCTGCTGCCGTCTAGACTTTCCAGGAATAGTTTGTAATTTTTCCTTCCTTTTTTCAACTCCAAACCTCTCGCTTCCATATGCGTAGATGATGTCCCCAAATTTATCCAGCTTCTTTTCAACTGTTCCACTTAACCTTTCCAATGCAAAGCAGAGATCTGTGTTTACTGTGTCTGTAGCAGGGTGATTGCCCTGCACGTGTGTTTAGTGTTGGTATAATTTCTATGGGGAAATGGGTTTATTGTGTGTTTTGGAGTTGATTTGTTTTATTACATTTATTGTTTACAGACGGGCGCTCGATTTAGACTTGCTGCCTGCTAGGCTTGGTTGAGGGGAAGGGCAGCAAGTGATTGGCTGTGCTGGACCTCAATCAGCAGGTGGGCAGGTCTTGACCGAGTGCCCGTCAGTGTAAAAACATCCGCGGGAGATGGTTCGAAGCGACTGTAACACCATGCCAGAGGGGAGCGGCGTATACTTGGGAGGAGAGGGTCCGCTCTGCAGGAACAACAGCTACGCAACCTTGAGACTGCAAGCGGTGCTTGTGAAGGCAATTCCCAGCCAAGGCCGTATGAAGCAGCAGGAGTCATTGTATGAATACCGGCTCATGAGTAGGTTAGTTAGGGGATTGTGATCAGGGTTTCCCCTGGGTTTCACTAGTGACTAATACTTTCTAAAAACATTAGTCACTCCAGATATTCAGTAGTCACTACTGGCGCACAGCTCAAGTCTTCAAGGGTGTTATGAATCCTGTTTTTATTTTATACCTTAAATCACTGTATTGACCAAAACAATTATTTAATTAAACCATTTTAATAATGCTCTACAGTTTAAATACATTGGTAATTTACAGTTGTAAAGTTTTAGAACATTAAAACTCAAGAACCAGATTTATTTGCCCTGAAAAGCTACATACAGACACAGAATGCATTATGAATTACTTATAACATGTATGTCTTTTTACAATAAAAAAAAAAAAAAAACATTGTTAGAATACTATATACAACCCATGGAAACAGAGTTTTGCAATAAGGCTGAAACTTTGCTGCTTGTTTTCTTTTTCTTTTATCTGACGCTTGTGAGCTTTGTTTGTTCTTTTTTTTCTGGTGTTCCAAATTCAAGTCTTCATTTTCTACAACTTGTTGTTCTGTTTGTTCTATTTCACTCTTGCTGAAAAAACGAGTGGATTTTCTTCTGCGACATTTTACAGTATTGGCCAACAGTTTTGTTTTTTAATTCGCGCGCACAAGTTTACTGCGACCATGTATTTATATTGATGATAGTTATAGAAAAGAAGGCAAAGAAAAGTTCACTATCCACGCATCTCTACAGCTCACCTCAATATGAAAACATGTTACTGCACTGTAAACCCGAATAGTTAAACTCATTGAATAAATTAAGTATTGGAAACACAAAAGGTATAAAATAGTAGTACTGACACAAACGTTTTGGGTTCCCTTAACTTGCAACTCAGTTTTGATTTTGTAGCAATTATGTTTTTGATTCAGATTAACTATGTGGGATTTTATGTAAAGAGAACTTCTGATATTAGATTTGCTGACACACAAATCTTTTCAGGTTGAGTTTATTAACGTGTGACGTCACAAACGTCATTGGCACGGTCGAGAAAAATCATCTAAAACATGGCGGCTCTTCCTGGAGTGACTAATATTGTAGGTTAACTAAACATTTAATCTCTTCTGTCTGCGGCGGTGGAGAAATTGTATACGGTAAACTTTCGAATTACGATCAAGTCTGTATCGTTTGTTATAATTTTACGAATTTAACAGTTCATTTCTGCTCAGCTGTCAGCCCGCTAAATCAGCTTACTAGCCGGAAAGCTAGCTAGCTATCACAGTTGAGTTGAGAATGAATTGAATAAGTACCAGGATAGTTGTGTTGTGATGCAGATGCTAAAAATCTAAAATATTTCTGTTTTTATTTTAAACTAATCTATGTTTGAAATTTACGAAAGGCAATTTTCAAATGCAGGCTAGCCAATTGGGTGTATTTTTTGCATGACGTTGGACAAACGCGTCGGTGCGATTGGCTGGTTTGCCTGTTTGTCTCACTGCAATCCTGGACACTTGTTTTCCACACTTGACGAGCAGTGTACCCGCGGATAAGGTCTCGGGGAGTACGAATGTCGATTGCATTCGCTTCTCAACCGACTAATGATTCAATGATGTAAGCACTGTTTACATATATTTGCTATGTTTTAGACGCCTTCAGCTTTGTCAAGAGCTTTATTATTATTATTATTATTATTATTATTATTTGTTTATTTAGCAGACGCCTTTATCCAAAGCGACTTACAGAGACTAGGGTGTGTGAACTATGCATCAGCTGCAGAGTCACTTACAATTATGTCTCACCCAAAAGACGGAGCACAAGGAGGTTAAGTGACTTGCTCAGGGTCACAAAATGAGTCAGTGGCTGAGGTGGGATTTGAACCGGGGACCTCCTGGTTATTATTATTATTATTATTATTATTATTTATTTCTTAGCAGACGCCCTTATCCAGGGCGACTTACAATCGCAAGCAAATACAAATACATTCAAGTGTTACAATACAAGTAATACAATAAGAGCAAGAAATACAATAACTTTTGTTCAAGTGTGACAAACCACAATTCAATAATACAGCAGATAATAGTGATAGTTACATCAGGATATGATTAAATAGTGATAGTTACATCAGGATATGATTAAATACAAAGTACTACAGGTTAAACACTTGGCAGATTACAATATTCTGAAGTACAGTATTAAATGCAGTAAAATAGGGGGCAGATAAGAGCAAAATAAAGCACATTTAAATGAAGGGTGATAGTGTCCCAGGATACAACAGAGGAGTTCTACAGGTGCTGTTTGAAGAGGTGAGTCTTAAGGAGGCGCCGGAATGTGGTCAGGGACTGGGCAGTCCTGACATCTGTAGGAAGGTCGTTCCACCACTGCGGAGCAAGTGTGGAGAAGGAGCGGGCTCGGGAGGCAGGGGAGCGTAGCGGAGGTAGAGCCAGTCTTCTAGTGCAGGCAGAGCGGAGAGGTCAAGTGGGGGTGTAGGGAGAGATGAGGGTCTGGAGGTAGCTGGGTGCAGTCTGATCAAGGCATCTGTAGGCTAGTACAAGAGTCTTGAACTGGATGCGAGCGGTGATCGGGAGCCAGTGGAGCGAGCAGAGTAGTGGAGTAGCGTGGGCGAAGCGAGGTAGAGAGAACACCAGGCGAGCAGCAGAGTTCTGGATGAGCTGGAGCGGACGGGTGGCGGATGCAGGGAGGCCAGCCAGGAGGGAGTTGCAGTAGTCTAGGCGGGAGAGTACCAGGGCCTGGACCAGGAGCTGGGTAGCATAGTTGGTGAGGAAGGGTCGGATTCTTCGGATGTTGCTCAGGAAGAATCTGCAAGTGCGTGCCAGAGTGGAGATGTGCTGGGAATAAGAGAGGCAGGGGTCCAGGGTGACTCCAAGGTTCTTAGCGGAGGAAGAGGGAGAGAGTGTGGTAGATTCCAGAGGAACAGAGATAGAGAGATCAGAGGAGGGGGAGGAGGAGGGAAAGAAAAGGAGGTCAGATTTAGAGAGGTTGAGTTTGAGGTGATGCGAGTGCATCCAGGAGGAAACAGCAGACAGACAGGTAGAGATACGGGAGGAGATGGTGGAGTCAGAGGTGGGGAAGGAGAGGAAAATCTGAGCATCATCAGCATAGAAATGGTATGAGAAACCATAGGATGCGATGAGGGGGCCCAGGGAGCGGGTGTAGAGAGAGAACAGGAGAGGACCCAAGACTGACCCTTGGGGGACTCCAGTTAAGAGAGGGTGAGGTGTGGAGGTTGCTCCACGCCAGGTTACCTGGTAAGTGCGGTTGGAGAGGTAGGAGGAGAACCAGGCCAGAGCAGTGCCAGAGATCCCCAGGTCAGCAAGAGATGATAGTAGAATAGAGTGATCAACAGTGTCAAAGGCAGCAGAGAGGTCGAGGAGAATTAGGACAGAGGAGAGAGAGGCAGCTCGGGCACACTTAAGTGAGTTGGTGACAGACAGGAGGGCGGTTTCAGTGGAGTGAGCAGAGCGGAAGCCAGATTGGAGAGGGTCAAGCAAAGAGTGGTTGGACAGGAAAGCAGAGAGCTGGCGGTGTACAGTCCGCTCGAGGGTTTTGGAGAGGAAGGGTAGGAGGGAGACAGGACGGTAGCTCTGGAGGGAGGTGGGGTCGAGGGTAGGTTTTTTGAGGAGGGGAGTGATAGAGGCTTTTTTGAAGGCAGAGGGAAAGATGCCAGAAAGTAGAGAGGTGTTGAGGATTGAGGAGATGAAGGGGAGTAGAGCAGGAGCAGCAGCTTGAAAGAGGTGAGTGGGGAGGGGGTCCAAGGCACACGTGGTGGGTTTGTGACCCTGGAGCAGGGAGGAGAGGTCAGAGTCTGAGAGGGGCAAGAATTCTGTGCAAACCTATGCTAACACGTTAAATGGCTAGCTATCTAACGCAACTAACTGGCAGCTTTCTAACATGTCTTCAGCTTTGGACTATGTAACGTTTACCAGGCCCACCGAGAGGACGGGAAAGATGGGGAAATTTCCCCGGGGCCCAACGCCCCGAAGGGGGGTCTGATGAAGGGAGAACTTATATATATATATATATATATATATATATATATATATATATATACACACACACACCACAGTATGAATTATTCTATTATTAAGATCTATAATTTCCTCAAAACAACGTGGTGCAGCAGTTTGTTAGAAAAATGGTGTCGTATAAAATAAATAAAGTACTTTCTTCAGCTGGTGGTAAACACAATTAGAGAATAATCGGTATCGCTTAAAATACAAATATATTCACCAATACAGGCTATTAGTTAAGAGCAGAGATGAGTGGTTTATTTTTGGCACAGGATAAATAAAAGTGTATAGCAACACCATTAATGTAGTTTATGCTAAAAACGTATGTTATTTGATGTTAAGTAAGCTTCAGATTAATGACTATTATACACGCGGTAGCGAGACATACCAGTCCTTCCCCGGGGCCCATGACGGCTCTCGGCGGCCCTGTCATTTACTTATCAACCTGGGTAGCTAGCAAAATAATTCAAGCTTCCATTCGTTTCAAATAGGTTGCATGTAGCTATGGAAGCCATTCCTGCTAGCCTGTTAACTTTAGTAGCTAGCTAGCCTGCAAAAAGCCAGAAGAAACTTGTAATGTTGGATGGCCGTGCACGTTTTTGATGAAATCGCATGGTGGCGCCAGGTGCACAAAATGGTGGGTTAGAGTAGACCAGGTGGCTATGACAAGATAGGTCTAACGTTAGCAGCCTTTAACATGGTGTAGCTGAGTATTTTGCTCCATGATAGTTATCAAGTAAAGGTATTTTATTTTTTGTTTTGAAACTGTTAGGGAGGGACAGAGGTAAGGCGGTGACATTGATATTTTGCCATGTTTCTTTGACATTTTTTAATCTCAATTACTCTGAGTGTCAATGTTACAATCTATTGCAGGTCAATTTAGCCATTGAGCTCTGATTAAATTGGCTTTGAATAAAAATGCATAGTTGACCAAGTACTTAAGGTTTCAAATTATTTGTCATGTTTCAAAATGAGGAATTAAGACATCAATTCATTTTTGCTAATGAGATCTCTATTTCTCTCTACAGGCTTGACTGAAGGATGCTGGTGCTCATCTAGCTAGCCTAGGCCCAGAAGTGAAAGGTACACTTTGCAAAAACACATTGGATTACATTTGTGATAAACATGTTTATCTTTACCATGTAGGGTAACAACATTTGTTATGCTTCTGGGTTGCTGATGGAATGGAATGGCTTGGAATTGTAAGTTGTGTGCGGCCATACTTCACTCCAGGACAGAGTTGCTAAAACACTATCGCCTGCAACATAGTCACTATTCAAGAGTCAGTCCACTTCCGTGTCTCTACAATGATTGTGTTTGTACATTTCATTCATTCAATGGACTCAAAACTCATCTATCATGATACCACACTGTGCACGCTAGTAACACTGTTAATAGCACTCACTGTGCTACTGGAATGTTTGTATCTGCTGGAGTGAATGGCAGTCTGCCTCAATTCTGCAACATTGCTCAGATCTATCTTGTGAATTACAATGTTTCCTTTCTCTGTAGTCACTTTGAGTCAGGTATGTTGAACATCTGCATTCCTACGAGCTGTCACCTACACAAGGGAGCCTGTCTGTCCACCTGCTATCTGAGCTCAACGACACTGTCACGTTTGCTGCTTGCACCGTTGATGGCCGGCTGCTGTTGACCCCCAAGAGATACATTTTACTGAGAGAGTGCTGAGTTAATCTTGAAGTGAGTAATCTGTTGGTTCATTAGTGATACAACTTTTTAAAAACATATTTTTTCCCTAAGGTGATACTTGTGCCTAGATCAACTGTGTTTCTAAAGTGAAGGAGTTGCTCTTGTACTTTTGCTGACACATTGTCCATTACAAGTCGGTGTAATTGTAAAATTACTTTGGTTTGAGCTAATTATGTAACTACCTTATTATTGCCTCATTGATAAGGTTATGTTTTGATATTGGGTATGCAAACTGTTGAAACTGTTTATCCTACCACAGAAATATGGCAGCCGTATCCTCTCAAGCCTTGAAACTTTGTGTCATTGTTGAAGCTGACAGTATAAGGAAGATTAAACTTGACACCCTCCCTGAGTCTGTTGATGACCTGAAAAGCATTTTGAAGGACAAGCTCAAGTTGGATGCAGACTTTAGCAGTACGAAGACCCTGATTTTGATGGAGAACTTATCTCCCTAGTGGACATTGACGAGTTGCCACAGAAAGCTACACTGAAACTTTTCATGGCAGAGGTGGAAACAGTTCTATTTCAACTACAGACACAGAGTTGCTGTCAGATGTGTCCTCTCCAGAGCGACTTAGTAGATGGCTGCCAGGTATTTTTCCCATGCCCACTTTTGCTTATGAGGTAGAATTGAAGCTCAGAGAAGGAAACACTGTCTTTGAAAGAAACGGAAAGTGTCTTCAGTTATCTAGAGATCAAAAGCATGACATCCTAGTGAAACTTGCAGCTACTATTTACAGTTTCAAAGCAGCTGAAGCACTTGTTTCCAAACACCCCTGCCTGAAAGAGCTTGGATCTGAGACTGGCTGGTATGGACGGAAGAACAGCATAAAATACAAATTGGGTAACTACAGAACCAAGTTGAGGAGACCAGGATGTCAAGAGGTCAGTATAAACGCAGGAAAATGAAGCAGAAGTAATCCAGAGATTGAACCATCGCACTCAAACATAAAGAGACCCAAGTGTGCTGAAGTGAACTTTTTGCCTGACTTCCCCAAAGGACAGGACATGGCAAGTCTTGAAAGACAGAGGCTGGAGATAATCCAAGAAGTTCAGAAGACTGAGAAAACCCTACCCCTCATCGATAGGATGATGCAGACGACATTTGTCCTGCGGCAGCAGGAGGTAGTCACCAACAGACCACCTGTGAGATATCCTTGAGCGATAGCCGGCTCTACATTTGGAGTCGCAGGTAAAATTGCACAGCTTTGTTTTTTCAGCAATATTTTGTTTTTCCATATAATTTTAATTAAATAACTTGTCTTGAATACTGTCACTTGTCTGTCGTTTCTGTGTGTAGGTGTATGCCGAGTTCCAACGGATCACAAACCAGAACTTGCCGAACATCTTTTATGAAGAGCTTGACCGCCACACTCTTCGCTTGATGACCTTATACCGACAGAGGGCAAAGACAGGAAAGACATCTGATGCTTTGGCTGACATTCTGAGGATTCCTGATCTACAGGTAAGATGGTCAATGCATATGTCATTAGGTCACTGCATATCTAAAGATGGGAATCAGACCTGGTTCAAAGTAAATCAAGCATAATCTATTTGACTCGGGTCTGGTTGGAATACTTGTACATTGTTATCACTTTAGTGATCTGAGGGTTCATGTACTGGTGCTTGTGTGATGCATGATGTATCCATTCTAACTATTCACAAGATTTGTGTGCCAGGTAGACAAGTATGATCCAATATGAAGGTCAACCCTAAGCCCTCCTGCCCTGTGCACTTTGGAGATCTGAAAAGATATGACAGGTGTAGGCAATATGCTAGCAGCTCCACATAGACCTCTGATAGGCTAGTTGGAATGTATGGCATATTGCTGTCACCTGCCAAATCTTGTCAGATCTCCAGAGTGCATAGGGCGTGAGGGCTTGGGCTTGATGTTGAGATCAGATCTATGTCTCAAAATGGACTTGGGATTATTGTCTCTTCAGTACTTGGTCAACTATGCATTTTTAAGGTGTACCACTGTGCTCCGTGCCCTTCCTGTGTTGCTGCGCAAGAAGGTCTCAGGATTTTAAGACATGCACGGTTAGTTTTTTGCCCCTCTGGTGTGTGTGTGTTGATTGTGCGCATTTCAAATTCAACATTATATCAATCTGTGGTTGTTATACAGTAAGTTTTTAAAGCTATTTCAGTCACTGAAGTCTTAACCTTGGTCTTCTAAATGCTACTTTTCCTGTGATTTGTGCATTTCAGGTGGAGGATTCTGATGAGCCAGATGTTGGTGATGCACCAGTCGCCATCCTTACAGTCGTCAGTGATGACGCTGAAAAGCTGATCCACTTCAACCCAATCAAGATTTCCATTGTCCTGGAGAGTGAAGTTATGGTGACCAACCTACCCAGACTGGCTGACGCTTTCCTGGTAATGTTCGGTCTGATCTATGCTCTACATCTGAGTTATCCAAAAGAACTGGCCAACACGTTTGAGTTCGTTCAGAAAATCCTGCTGGGCCTAGAAGATGGGAAACTTAAGCCAAGACTACAGGCTTTGAAGAATGACTTGCTGATACATGTGTAGTGATTGACCAAAGATACGATCTGCCTGGGTTCTGGTGGATGCATTATTTTTATACTGTGGAAGACATTTTGAGTTTGCAGCCAGTGTATGAGTTTCATTTCTCTTATTTTCTTGTGATCTTAGTTAGGGCACTGAAAGACCTGTTATGGTAGCTGGAATACAGAACAAATCCTGAGTTTTTGTTTTCTAACAGGGAAAGCAAACTTTACAGGCCACAGAAGTGTTTTACTTTAGTCATATGGCCTAAGGCAGGTGAGTGGAAGGTGAAGGTGACGTAACAGAATTGTTGTAATACAGTTGTGGGCAGCACCTATGAGCCCAGCTTTAGTTTGTTGATAATCATTTGATGCAGTTGATTCTACTTAACATTAATTTTTAGGTTGCTCACATACTCTGCCAACATGCTTCTGGTGAGCTTTCTCTAGAGAATTTCTATTGTTGAAAAGCACTAAGCTCATGGTAAATGTTTTTTTTATTTTTTCTCAGAGACTATCAACATCTGGAAGCAGAGGCTCCCTCAAAATGGTCATAGTCATTTTCTGAATCCCAAATAGACCCCTAGCTCCTATGAGTAACAACCCCACCCTGACTTCTGACAGGCTGGATGGATTTTTTTTTTTATTTTACCATGTTTACTCTTCTCCTAGCATCTCAATGGGAGTATCTAGTAGGGGCTTGGCGATGATTTGGGATTCAGAGAGACAGGATCATTTAACCTCTTTTCACACTACAAAGCAAAGTTGCACTGTGTAAAGTAACAGACCTCTCAAATACTTTATGTGGTAATGACACCATTATTGCACCTTTTGTTAAACACAATTTTCAAATTGTTATCGTTACGATAAAACATTCTTCATGTTTTAATTATGCATTTGAACATGTTTTTTTTATTTGGGTTAACTTTATATATTGCACGTATTATTTAGTTTGAGTTAGTGCTACTCAATTAACCTCAGGTAATCAGTTGCCTAAAAAAAATTGATTAACCGTACAATTGCCTTTTGAGTTCCACTAAGTTATATTTTTTAATTTACATTGAAGTTACCACAACTTAAAAATGTTAAGTAAAGAAAATAAGAATAAGTGTAAGAAAATAAATCAGTAAGCAGAACACAAACACATTAAGTTATGGCGACATAATATGTATACATTAAGTGCACTTCAAATGGGAAGTTGTTGTTAATTCAATGTATTGAGTTTTAATTAGCAAAATAACTGAGTTCATCATCATACTATTTTAAAGTATAGTTTAATTAAACTTGAAAATTATATTAACTAAGAATAGTAAGTACTGTATACATTTTCATTTTAAGTTTCATTACTCAAAAAATCAAAGGCAATCAGTTGCCTCAATTTTTTTGAGTTAGCAGAACTTATCGGGGTTTACAGTGTGGCATTTTTAAATTATTGGTGACTAAAACCTACAGCACTGATGCTAATTAAAAAATAATAAAACGCTTACCAAGTATCAGTGTGATGGATGTCCCTGCTTGTTACCACGCAAATCACTGATGATGGCAGGGAAATTGGAGAGAGCTTCAGTCACAAGACATTTTTGGCGTTTTTAATCTTTGATGGTATTTCGTCTTGATTGCCCTTTGCTAGTAATGTACTTGTAATGAGCAAACAACCCACATTTTTTCACTGAATTGAAAGCTAAAAACTCTTGCTACTCTCACACCAGAAGTAACGGCTTGGCAATACTGCGGTTTCTGACTGGCCATACATTCTGTATTTTGAAATGAACCAATAGTACTTAAGTTACAATAAACTTTAATCGGGTCATTGAAACAAATAAATATCGACTTGCAGGCATGAACGCACGCAGGAAATAAAACGAGTTAAAGACTAGGCTTTTAGTTTTTTAAAATGTCTTTTTTTGTATCCCAGACAGACTGCAGTAACCGCCCAACTGTTTATATTACATTTAAACAACAGGGCTTATTTAAAATGTACATATTTAATATGTAAATTAGTTGTGTGTGCGCTGAACGCTCTGTCACAGCACATCAGTCTGGTGTTAGCAATTAAATGTTGATTACATGACAAAAGTTTGCAATAGATAGGCAAGTGGTACTGAATAAAATGCGTTGTCTGCCAGTTCAGAATTTTTCACGAGTACCCCAGTTTGAAAACCGCTAGAAGAAACCACATTACCAACAGATACAGTTTAATAGTAGTATTTAAAAGCCGTTGTCCTGACTGGTAAATTCTTCTAGCTTCCCCTTTTATTTTGACAATTTCCATATAATAATGGCATTTTTATCTTGACATTTTTCATTCTTAGCCACCAAGTAAATATTTGGACAGTTTTCAAAACAATTGTTGCTTTATTTTTACAACACACGTTGGTGTTGTTGATAATATGATAAACGCGTATATCTGCTTCAGCTTAAACGATGGCCCGTGTTACACAGAACACTACAAATAAAATGTCAAATATACACTGTGTATTTCGTTGGTTTTGTGGATTTGCTATGTTTTTAACTTATTTTAATACTGCACATAATTATATAGTTTAGAAAATGCTACTTACCAAAACCATGCTGCACGTGAACTGTATTACATAATAATTTCGTTTATTCCGATTCCAGTGGTGTTTTCTCAATGCAAGATGTATTGTAGGCATATATACAGTGCCGTATAAAACCACATACACTGTCTGTATATAATTTTATCATGCTCGTTATAGGCCTACTGGCAAAATGGTCAAGAGTCAGTTGGTGCTTAACACATACTGAATCATTTTTGCTGTGAATTTTAGCATTTTTGGTCATAGAAAAGACACATTTCACATATTTTATAACGTTACCGTAGGCTACTTTTTTTTTATTTTTTTTTTTTAGCTAATGATGCGTTTTCGTTTCACAAATCTTCTGCACACAGTATTTTTAGGCACACCTATAAAAACCTATATTTCAACAGTTACTGTCGAAGCTTATTACTTATTCTTCCAGAAGTAATGGTCGGGTGTAACAGGGATACGAGGTTATATTTGCGCTGGGCCATGTTGTTAACAAGCCTGATGTTGTCGTCCAGGCTTTACTGTGAAATTGACTGTAACCAGGGAGGGTGTGAGCGCATCTTAATGGACATGTCATTGTAATACAAAATGCATTAATATACTGCGTATTGGTATTGCGTCTGGTCTGGGAAGAGGGACACACGAGTGCGTTAAGAGAATTTCAGCAGGCCTTTTTTATTTCAGGGGGGCCTTGGCGCAATGGCGCGGCATAGCGCGAACACTGCAGATGAGGTATGACACAGGCCCGGTTTTTGGGATGGAACCGCATAACAGTCTCGCGTTTTGATTGGTCCATGTCAGTCACATGAATATGTCGTCACACGAGTGGAAAAGCTTGCAGGCATTTTTAACATTGTGATGAGAGAGAGAGTGATCTGCTTTCCACAACCTTACCATTAAAATATAACGTGGTATTACGCTGTACTGATATAACAAACTATGGGTAATTACTTTATATGAATTATCATGTTATGCACGTATGTAAGAATTGGCTTTCTGTGGTGGTGTACTTTTTTCTTTCAAGTAGCATATATCTATAATTGTTTTTGCGATATATTTTAATATAAAATGTATACACTATTGCAGTTTTGTTAGAGGATACATTAGTTTATCTCTAATGTAATCACAGTTGTACATATAGACTGCCCCTGTTTTCATTTACGTCGCAAATTCTGAGCCGCTTTGGTTTTTAGATAACGTGCCAAATTCTGGGCCGCTTTGGTTTTTAGATAACGTCCCAAATTCTGGGCCGCTTTGCATTTTCGAATTCAGCCCACTTTTGGGGACTCAGCTGACGAGTTTCTAAGTCATCCATGCACAGTTTACCATAAACTGGATTGTGAATTCATTAGAGAGTAACCCTTAGTACATGAATCAAAGTTAATGTATTTTTTACTCTCCCCAGAAATCTTTTTTTTATTTTTTATGAAAAACAGAAATAAAATGTAAATGTTAAAAAAACGTATTTCTTATTACGTGAAAAAACTACATTGCACTGAAATAGATACATGAAAATTAATTAAAGCAGTCGTTTGCCTTTATTAAAGGCTAATATTAAAAGACATTTTTGGGAAGGAACATGGTATTCCGAAAAAAGAACATCTCATTTTCTTATGTAAAGTCCATCAATATATTGTAGTGTTTCAGGTTCTTTTTGGACAGAAATGAGACTGCAACTGTGAGTAGATGAAGGACGTTTATTTTGACAATAATTAAATAATCACAAAATAAAATCATAAAGTGAGGGAAAGGAGACTGGGAGTCGAAAGTGAAAATAAATGATTGTAGTAATTTTTCTTTTACGCAAAACCTGCACTCCAATTCCCCTCCACACACGTGTACCACCATGCAACTCTGGCACGCACACACCACCATGCAATCCCTGCACGCATACTCCCACCATGCAACCCCTGCACGCACACACCACCATAAGACCCCTGCACACACACACCACCATGCAACCCCTACATGCACACACCAATATGCAACCCCTGCATGTACACACCAATATGCAACCCCTGCATGTACACACCAATATGCAACCCCTGCATGCACACCCCACCATGCAACCCCTGCACGCACACACCACCATGCAACCCCTACATGCACACACCACCATGCAACCCCCGCACGTACACACCACCATGCAACCCCTGCACGCACACACCACCATGCGACCCCTGCACGCATACACCCACCGTAGCAATTCTTTGCAAAATATATTTTTGGGTATTCAGCCCCATTCATGTCTATGGCAGTGTTAAAAAACACATTTTCAGTCATATCTCTCGAACCAGAGCATCTATAACCACCGTTCGAAGGGTTCTAGACCAGCCTGAATGTAATATGCTCAGTTTCGTAGCAATTCTTTGCAAAAAATATTTTCAGGGCGTTCAGGGTGTTCAGCCTCATTCATGTCTATAGCAGGGTTGAAAAACACATTTCAGGCATATCTCTCAAACCCGAGCACATAGAACCACCATTCAAAGTGATATAGACTCAGGGGAGCACCCCAAACCACAAAACGGTGTGATGGTTCACCCAAAAACTCATGTCATGATGAAAAAATTAACTTTGCCAAGCCGTCCTGGCATCTGAACCATGAAAATGGTGACTCATTGTGTGGGGCCCCATGGGGCCCCGCCGCAAAAAAAAAATCAAGTTCCTAACCCCCACAGAACCCGAGATACGCCCTGTCAAAAATGTCCAAAAACTACCCTTTTTGGGGTCATATCTCCATGACCCTGGGGACTAGAAACCGGGTTGAACTTCCTAGGGTCATGTATGGGGGCCCTCTTTCACAGGGAGCTACCCGTTTTCAAATGGTACATTTTCAGCATGATGGCATGTCAAGGTTGCATTTCCAATAGCTTTTGAGCTCCAGTTTGGCAAAAAAAGTCTAAACTGGTGTCCTTTCTAGCTGGGGACACTTCACTTGGAGGGATCGACAGGGGCCCCAAGGTGGACCTCCGTACCGATTTACAAGTCTCGTGGACCCCCGGAACCCGAGATATAGCACCCTGAAAAATGTCTATGGGAAATCCCATTATAAAACCCCTTTGGGGCAACGGCCACCATCTGGCGGTGGGGTGGCGTATGAACCCGTAGCCCGTGTCTTTCTTTAGCTAAGACTCTTCTGCACGCAAAGAGTGCCCTTCTGAGTTCGTTGGCCATGGGGTCGTGGAGATACTGGTACAATAAGAGACCACCCCCTTCCCTATGGCAAATCCCATTATAAAAACACCATCGGGGTAAGGCTCGGCCAATGGCGGTCGTGGGTCGTACGAACTCGAAGAAGCCAATTTTCTTTAGCTAAGACTGTTGTGCATCTAAAGAGAGTACTAGCGAGTTTGTTGGCCCAGGATTTGTGGACTCATGGGGTACGACAGGAGGACCCCCGCCCCCCCCCGACCGCGATTTCCTATAGCAAAATACATACAAAAAATGTCTATTATATATAAGACCTGAAATGTGCACATTTTGTAGTGTATTTATGCAACAGAAGCACCAATTTAAGTCCAAGTGTTTTGTGATCACAGTATCAGCTTGAGTGTTTTGGAGCATAGTTTTGCACCAAAAGCGAGCAGAGGCGAAAAAAAGCACTATATACCCTATTCTTTAAAATATCACTTTGCAGTGCAAATTTGAGGAACGCAACCACTTAGCAACTTGCAAATTGGTACTGCAATTTAAAGGCCTGTAGTGTCAGACTGGTAGTCCATAACTGATTCAAGTGTTTTTGGAATGATTCCTGCGAAGACTGATTTATAAGAAAAAAGAGAGATTGACAAACAGCATTTTGCTTTATATGCAGAAACGGGCAACTACAAGAGGGTGTCAAACAAGCTGTGAATGTGTCCCAGGAGGCTACAGAGTACCTCTGGGTATGAATCCAGATGCTCGCAGTACCTGTTCTTAGATGGCCGAAACCACTGTATCGCTGTATAACTGTATACCCTATAAATATCACTTTTTATTGTGTATTTGAGGAACACAACCAATTACAAACTTCATTTGAATTGCTGTGCTATCAGAATATCAGTGTATAACTTTGCTGGGTATTGCAGTGTATGCTGGGTATCAAAAGGCCTTCACTTTTACAAAAGGCTGTCAGAATTTAAAAAAGGCCGTCAAAGTTACAAACAAATAGCTGTGCTCCTAACCCAATACTTGTCTTTTTAATTCTGTGCATCCAAATACTTCTAGTTAAAAGTTTTAAGAATTAAGCCTACTGTTTGTTGTTCTGTCCTAAACCAGCAGTTTGTCACCCAAATTTATTAAATAAACAGGGGGGGGGGGGGTTCATCAGATTAGTCTCCATTTTATTGTAACTGAGGTACCATTCAGTTGAGCGAAAATTGTAAAGGGGTACTTGAGCTGAAACCTCCAGATAGAAGGGGTACAGTTTCAAAAAAAGGTTGAAAACCCCTGACCTACAGTATAAACTATCAGGAATAGATAAGGGAAATGTTGACTAATACAATACAATAGGATTTATTTGAAGTTGTTGAAGGGCACTGGTCTCTTAAACCCAGAAGTTCTGATAAACCCCTACGCCTCACTATATATTGATGGACATTACATAAGCAAATGAGATGTACTTTTTTTTTTTTTTGGTATACCATGTTCCTAAATGTTTTCTGGGAGATTAAAAAATACATTAACTTTGATTCATGTACTAAGGGTTACTCTTAAATGAATTAACGGTCCAGTTTATGGTAAACTGTGCATGCATGACTTAGAAACTGGG
>NW_026707316.1:0-29683 GCF_902713425.1 Acipenser ruthenus
TCCTTTTGTCCTCCACACATTTCAATTGTAAAATGTAATTACAAAAATGTAATGCCTGCAGCACTTGATATTCCCAGGTGGTCTCCCATCCAAGTACTAACCAAGCCCAACATTGCTTAGCTTCTGAGATCAGGCTTATTCAAGGTGGTGTGGCCGCAGGCGATTGCATTTCTGCTTTCATGACTTTTATGTTTAGTGAGCTGGGGGTGATTCCTCCAAAATTTCCTTTTGTCCTCCACACATTTCAATTGTAAAATGTAATGCCTGCAGCACTTGATATTCCCAGGTGGTCTCCCATCCAAGTACTAACCAAGCCCAACACTGCTTAGCTTCTGAGATCAGACGAGATCAGGCTTATTCAAGGTGGTGTGGCCAGCAGGCGATTGCATTTCTGCTTTCATGACTTTTATGTTTAGTGAGCTGGGGGTGATTCCTCCAAAATTTCCTTTTGTCCTCCACACATTTCAATTGTAAAATGTAATTACAAAAATGTAATGCCTGCAGCACTTGATATTCCCAGGTGGTCTCCCATCCCAAGTACTAACCAAGCCCAACATTGCTTAGCTTCTGAGATCAGGCTTATTCAAGGTGGTGTGGCCGCAGGCGATTGCATTGCTGCTTTCATGACTTTTATGTTTAGTGAGCTGGGGGTGATTCCTCCAAAATTCCTTTTGTCCTCCACACATTTCAATTGTAAAATGTAATGCCTGCAGCACTTGATATTCCCAGGTGGTCCTCCCATCCAAGAACTAACCAAGCCCAACATTGCTTAGCTTCTGAGATCAGGCTTATTCAAGGTGGTGGCCGCAGCGATTGCATTTCTGCTTTCATGACTTTTATGTTTAGGGAGCTGGGGGTGATTCCTCCAAAATTTCCTTTTGTCCTCCACACATTTCAATTGTAAAATGTAATGCCTGCAGCACTTGATATTCCCAGGTGGTCTCCCATCCAAGTACTAACCAAGCCCAACATTGCTTAGCTTCTGAGATCAGGCTTATTCAAGGTGGTGTGGCCGCAGGCGATTGCATTTTTGCTTCATGACTTTTATGTTTAGTGAGCTGGGGGTGATTCCTCCAAAATTTCCTTTTGTCCTCCACACATTTCAATTGTTAAATGTAATGCCTGCAGCACTTGATATTCCCAGGTGGTCTCCCATCCAAGTACTAACCAAGCCCAACATTGCTTAGCTTCTGAGATCAGACGAGATCAGGATTATTCAAGGTGGTGTGGCCGCAGGCGATTGCATTTCTGCTTTCATGACTTTTATGTTTAGTGAGCTGGGGGTGATTCCTCCAAAATTTCCTTTTGTCCTCCACACATTTCAATTGTAAAATGTAATGCCTGCAGCACTTGATATTCCCCCAGGTGGTCTCCCATCCAAGTACTAACCAAGCCCAACATTGCTTAGCTTCTGTGATCAGACGAGATCAGGCTTATTCAAGGTGGTGTGGCCGCAGGCGATTGCATTTCTGCTTTTCATGACTTTTATGTTTAGTGAGCTGGTGGTGATTCCTCCAAAATTTCCTTTTGTCCTCCACACATTTCAATTGTAAAATGTAATGCCTGCAGCACTTGATATTCCCAGGTGGTCTCCCATCCAAGTACTACCAAGCCCAACATTGCTTAGCTTCTGAGATCAGACGAGATCAGGCTTATTCAAGGTGGTGTGGCCGCAGGCGATTGCATTTCTGCTTTCATGACTTTTATGTTTAGTGAGCTGGGGGTGATTCCCTCCAAAATTTCCTTTTGTCCTCCACACATTTCAATTGTAAAATGTAATTACAAAATTGTAATGCCTGCAGCACTTGATATTCCCAGGTGGTCTCCCATCCAAGTACTAACCAAGCCGAACATTACTTAGCTTCTGAGATCAGACGAGATCAGGCTTATTCAAGGTGGTGTGGCCGCAGGCGATTGCATTTCTGCTTTCATGACTTTTATGTTTAGGGAGCTGGGGGTGATTCCCTCCAAAATTTCCTTTTGTCCTCCACACATTTCAATTGTAAAATGTAATTACAAAAATGTAATGCCTGCAGCACTTGATATTCCCAGGTGGTCTCCCATCCAAGTACTAACCAAGCCCAACATTGCTTAGCTTCTGAGATCAGGCTTATTCAAGGTGGTGTGGCCGCAGGCGATTGCATTTCTGCTTCATGACTTTTATGTTTAGTGAGCTGGGGGTGATTCCTCCAAAATTTCCTTTTGTCCACACATTTTCAATTGTAAAATGTAATTACAAAAATGTAATGCCTGCAGCACTTGATATTCCAGGTGTCTCCATCCAAGTACTAACCAAGCCCAACATTGCTTAGCTTCTGAGATCAGACGAGATCAGGCTTATTCAAGGTGGTGTGGCCTCAGGCAATCGTGTTTCTGCTTTCATGACTTTTATGTTTAGTGAGCTGGGGGTGATTCCTCCAAAATTTCCTTTTGTCCTCCACACATTTCAATTGTAAAATGTAATGCCTGCAGCACTTGATATTCCCAGGTGGTCACCCATCCAAGTACTAACCAAGCCCAACATTGCTTAGCTTCTGAGATCACACGAGATCAGGATTATTCAAGGTGGTGTGGCCGCAGGCGATTGCATTTCTGCTTTCATGACTTTTATGTTTAGTGAGCTGGGGGTGATTCCTCCAAAATTTCCTTTTGTCCTCCTCACATTTCAATTGTAAAATGTAATTACAAAATTGTAATGCCTGCAGCACTTGTATTCCCAGGTGGTCTCCCATCCAAGTACTAACCAAGCCCAACATTGCTTAGCTTCTGAGATCAGACGAGATCAGGCTTATTCAAGGTGTGTGGCCGCAGGCGATTGCATTTCTGCTTTGATGACTTTTATGTTTAGTGAGCTGGGGGTGATTCCTCCAAAATTTCCTTTTGTCCTCCACACATTTCAATTGTAAAATGTAATGCCTGCAGCACTTGATATTCCCAGGTGGTCTCCCATCCAAGTACTAACCAAGCCCAACATTGCTTAGCTTCTGAGATCAGACGAGATCAGGCTTATTCAAGGTGTGTGGCCGCAGGCGATTGCATTTCTGCTTTCATGACTTTTATGTTTAGTGAGCTGGGGGTGATTCCTCCAAAATGTCCTTTTGTCCTCACAACATTTCAATTGTAAACTGTAATGCCTGCAGCACTTGATATTCCCAGGTGGTCTCCCATCCAAGTACTAACCAAGCCCAACATTGCTTAGCTTCTGAGATCAGACGAGATCAGGCTTATTCAAGGTGGTGTGGCCGCAGGCAATTGCATTTCTGCTTTCATGACTTTTATGTTTAGTGAGCTGGGGTGAGTCCTCCAAAATTTCCTTTTGTCCTCCACAACATTTCAATTGTAAAATGTAATGCCTGCAGCACTTGATATTCCCAGGTGGTCTCCCATCCAAGTACTAACCAAGCCCAACATTGCTTAGCTCCTGAGATCCAGACGAGATCAGGCTTATTCAAGTGGTATGGCCGCAGGCGATTGCATTTCTGCTTTCATGACTTTTATGTTTAGTGAGCTGGGGGTGATTCCTCCAAAATTTCCTTTTGTCCTCCACACATTTCAATTGTAAAATGTAATTACAAAATTGTAATGCCTGCAGCACTTGATATTCCCAGGTGGTCTCCCATCCAAGTACTAACCAAGCCGAACATTGCTTAGCTTCTGAGATCAGACGAGATCAGGCTTATTCAAGGTGGTGTGGCCGCAGGCGATTGCATTTCTGCTTTCATGACTTTTATGTTTAGGGAGCTGGGGGTGATTCCTCCAAAATTTCCTTTTGTCCTCCACACATTTCAATTGTAAAATGTAATTACAAAAATGTAATGCCTGCAGCACTTGATATTCCCAGGTGGTCTCCCATCCAAGTACTAACCAGCCCAACATTGCTTAGCTTCTGAGATCAGGCTTATTCAAGGTGGTGTGGCCGCAGGCGATTGCATTTCTGCTTTCATGATTTTTATGTTTAGTGAGCTGGGGGTGATTCCTCCAAAATTTCCTTTTGTCCTCCACACATTTCAATTGTAAAATGTAATTACAAAAATATAATGCCTGCAGCACTTGATATTCCCAGGTGGTCTCCCATCCAAGTACTAACCAAGCCCAACATTGCTTAGCTTCTGAGATCAGACGAGATCAGGCTTATTCAAGGTGGTGTGGCCGCAGGCGATTGCATTTCTGCTTTCATGACTTTTATGTTAGTGAGCTGGGGGTGATTCCTGCAAAATTTCCTTTTGTCCTCCACACATTTCAATTGTAAAATGTAATGCCTGCAGCACTTGATATTCCCAGGTGGTCTCCCATCCAAGTACTAACCAAGCCCAACATTGCCTTAGCTTCTGAGATCAGACGAGATCAGGCTTTTTCAAGGTGGTGTGGCCGCAGGCGATTGCATTTCTGCTTTCATGACTTTTATGTTTAGTGAGCTGGGGGTGATTCCTCCAAAATTTCCTTTTGTCCTCCACACATTTCAATTGTAAAATGTAATGCCTGCAGCACTTGATATTCCCAGGTGGTCTCCCATCCAAGTACTAACCAAGCCCAACATTCCTTAGCTTCTGAGATCAGGCGAGATCAGGCTTATTCAAGGTGGTGTGGCCGCAGGCGATTGCATTTCTGCTTTCATGACTTTTATGTTTAGTGAGCTGGGGGTGATTCCTCCAAAATTTCCTTTTGTCCTCCACACATTTCAATTGTAAAATGTAATTACAAAAATGTAATGCCTGCAGCACTTGATATTCCCAGGTGGTCTCCCATCCAAGTACTAACCAAGCCCAACATTGCTTAGCTTCTGAGATCAGGCTTATTCAAGGTGGTGTGGCCGCAGGCGATTGCATTTCTGCTTTCATGACTTTTATGTTTAGTGAGCTGGGGGTGATTCCTCCAAAATTTCCTTTTGTCCTCCACACATTTCAATTGTAAAATGTAATGCCTGCAGCACTTGATATTCCCAGGTGGTCTCCCATCCAAGTACTAACCAAGCCCAACACTGCTTAGCTTCTGAGATCAGACGAGATCAGGCTTATTCAAGGTGGTGTGGCCGCAGGCGATTGCATTTCTGCTTTCATGACTTTTATGTTTAGTGAGCTGGGGGTGATTCCTCCAAAATTTCCTTTTGTCCTCCACACATTTCAATTGTAAAATGTAATTACAAAAATGTAATGCCTGCAGCACTTGATATTCCCAGGTGGTCTCCCATCCAAGTACTAACCAAGCCCAACATTGCTTAGCTTCTGAGATCAGGCTTATTCAAGGTGGTGTGGCCGCAGGCGATTGCATTGCTGCTTTCATGACTTTTATGTTTAGTGAGCTGGGGGTGATTCCTCCAAAATTTCCTTTTGTCCTCCACACATTTCAATTGTAAAATGTAATGCCTGCAGCACTTGATATTCCCAGGTGGTCTCCCATCCAAGAACTAACCAAGCCCAACATTGCTTAGCTTCTGAGATCAGGCTTATTCAAGGTGGTGTGGCCGCAGGCGATTGCATTTCTGCTTTCATGACTTTTATGTTTAGGGAGCTGGGGGTGATTCCTCCAAAATTTCCTTTTGTCCTCCACACATTTCAATTGTAAAATGTAATGCCTGCAGCACTTGATATTCCCAGGTGGTCTCCCATCCAAGTACTAACCAAGCCCAACATTGCTTAGCTTCTGAGATCAGGCTTATTCAAGGTGGTGTGGCCGCAGGCGATTGCATTTTTGCTTTCATGACTTTTATGTTTAGTGAGCTGGGGGTGATTCCTCCAAAATTTCCTTTTGTCCTCCCACACATTTCAATTGTTAAATGTAATGCCTGCAGCACTTGATATTCCCAGGTGGTCTCCCATCCAAGTACTAACCAAGCCCAACATTGCTTAGCTTCTGAGATCAGACGAGATCAGGATTATTCAAGGTGGTGTGGCCGCAGGCGATTGCATTTCTGCTTTCATGACTTTTATGTTTAGTGAGCTGGGGGTGATTCCTCCAAAATTTCCTTTTGTCCTCCACACATTTCAATTGTAAAATGTAATGCCTGCAGCACTTGATATTCCCAGGTGGTCTCCCATCCAAGTACTAACCAAGCCCAACATTGCTTAGCTTCTGTGATCAGACAAGATCAGGCTTATTCAAGGTGGTGTGGCCGCAGGCGATTGCATTTCTGCTTTCATGACTTTTATGTTTAGTGAGCTGGTGGTGATTCCTCCAAAATTTCCTTTTGTCCTCCACACATTTCAATTGTAAAATGTAATGCCTGCAGCACTTGATATTCCCAGGTGGTCTCCCATCCAAGTACTAACCAAGCCCAACATTGCTTAGCTTCTGAGATCAGGCTTATTCAAGGTGGTGTGGCCGCAGGCGATTGCATTTCTGCTTTCATGACTTTTATGTTTAGTGAGCTGGGGGTGATTCCTCCAAAATTTCCTTTTGTCCTCCACACATTTCAATTGTAAAATGTAATGCCTGCAGCACTTGATATTCCCAGGTGGTCTCCCATCCAAGTACTAACCAAGCCCAACATTGCTTAGCTTCTGAGATCAGACGAGATCATGCGAGATCAGGCTTATTCAAGGTGGTGTGGCCGCAGGCGATTGCATTTCTGCTTTCATGACTTTTATGTTTAGTGAGCTGGGGGTGATTCCTCCAAAATTTCCTTTTGGCCTCCACACATTTCAATTGTAAAATGTAATTACAAAAATGTAATGCCTGCAGCACTTGATATTCCCAGGTGGTCTCCCATCCAAGTACTAACCAAGCCCAACATTGCTTAGCTTCTGAGATCAGACTTATTCAAGGAGGTGTGGCCGCAGGCGATTGCATTTCTGCTTTCATGACTTTTATGTTTAGTGAGCTGGGGGTGATTCCTCCAAAATTTCCTTTTGTCCTCCACACATTTCAATTGTAAAATGTAATTACAAAAATGTAATGCCTGCAGCACTTGATATTCCCAGGTGGTCTCCCATCCAAGTACTAACCAAGCCCAACATTGCTTAGCTTCTGAGATCAGACTTAATCAAGGTGGTGTGGCCGCAGGCGATTGCATTTCTGCTTTCATGACTTTTATGTTTAGTGAGCTGGGGGTGATTCCTCCAAAATTTCCTTTTGTCCTCCACACATTTCAATTGTAAAATGTAATTACAAAAATGTAATGCCTGCAGCACTTGATATTCCCAGGTGGTCTCCCATCCAAGTACTAACCAAGCCCAACATTGCTTAGCTTCTGAGATCAGGCTTATTCAAGGTGGTGTGGCCGCAGGCGATTGCATTTCTGCTTTCATGACTTTTATGTTTAGGGAGCTGGGGGTGATTCCTCCAAAATTTCCTTTTGTCCTCCACACATTTCAATTGTAAAATGTAATTACAAAAATGTAATGCCTGCAGCACTTGATATTCCCAGGTGGTCTCCCATCCAAGTACTAACCAAGCCCAACATTGCTTAGCTTCTGAGATCAGGCTTATTCAAGGTGGTGTGGCCGCAGGCGATTGCATTTCTGCTTTCATGACTTTTATGTTTAGTGAGCTGGGGGTGATTCCTCCAAAATTTCCTTTTGTCCTCCACACATTTCAATTGTAAAATGTAATGCCTGCAGCACTTGATATTCCCAGGTGGTCTCCCATCCAAGTACTAACCAAGCCCAACATTGCTTAGCTTCTGAGATCAGACGAGATCAGGCTTATTCAAGGTGGTGTGGCCGCAGGCGATTGCATTTCTGCTTTCATGACTTTTATGTTTAGTGAGCTGGGGGTGATTCCTCCAAAATTTCCTTTTGTCCTCCACACATTTCAATTGTAAAATGCAATGCCTGCAGCACTTGATATTCCCAGGTGGTCTCCCATCCAAGTACTAACCAAGCCCAACATTGCTTAGCTTCTGAGATCAGGCTTATTCAAGGTGGTGTGGCCGCAGGCGATTGCATTTCTGCTTTCATGACTTTTATGTTTAGTGAGCTGGGGGTGATTCCTCCAAAATTTCCTTTTGTCCTCCACACATTTCAATTGTAAAATGTAATTACAAAAATGTAATGCCTGCAGCACTTGATATTCCCAGGTGGTCTCCCATCCAAGTACTAACCAAGCCCAACATTGCTTAGCTTCTGAGATCAGACGAGATCAGGCTTATTCAAGGTGGTGTGGCCGCAGGCGATTGCATTTCTGCTTTCATGACTTTTATGTTTAGTGAGCTGGGGGTGATTCCTCCAAAATTTCCTTTTGTCCTCCACACATTTCAATTGTAAAACGTAATGCCTGCAGCACTTGATATTCCCAGGTGGTCTCCCATCCAAGTACTAACCAAGCCCAACATTGCTTAGCTTCTGAGATCAGACGAGATCAGGCTTATTCAAGGTGGTGTGGCCGCAGGCGATTGCATTTCTGCTTTCATGACTTTTATGTTTAGGGAGCTGGGGGTGATTCCTCCAAAATTTCCTTTTGGCCTCCACACATTTCAATTGTAAAATGTAATTACAAAAATGTAATGCCTGCAGCACTTGATATTCCCAGGTGGTCTCCCATCCAAGTACTAACCAAGCCCAACACTGCTTAGCTTCTGAGATCAGACGAGATCAGGCTTATTCAAGGTGGTGTGGCCGCAGGCGATTGCTTTTCTGCTTTCATGACTTTTATGTTTAGGGAGCTGGGGGTGATTCCTCCAAAATTTCCTTTTGTCCTCCACACATTTCAATTGTAAAATGTAATTACAAAAATGTAATGCCTGCAGCACTTGATATTCCCAGGTGGTCTCCCATCCAAGTACTAACCAAGCCCAACATTCCTTAGCTTCTGAGATCAGACGAGATCAGGCTTATTCAAGGTGGTGTGGCCGCAGGCGATTGCATTTCTGCTTTCATGACTTTTATGTTTAGTGAGCTGGGGGTGATTCCTCCAAAATTTCCTTTTGTCCTCCACACATTTCAATTGTAAAATGTAATTACAAAAATGTAATGCCTGCAGCACTTGATATTCCCAGGTGATCTCCCATCCAAGTACTAACCAAGCCCAACATTGCTTAGCTTCTGAGATCAGGCTTATTCAAGGTGGTGTGGCCGCAGGCGATTGCATTTCTGCTTTCATGACTTTTATGTTTAGTGAGCTGGGGGTGATTCCTCCAAAATTTCCTTTTGGCCTCCACACATTTCAATTGTAAAATGTAATGCCTGCAGCACTTGATATTCCCAGGTGGTCTCCCATCCAAGTACTAACCAAGCCCAACATTGCTTAGCTTCTGAGATCAGGCTTATTCAAGGTGGTGTGGCCGCAGGCGATTGCATTTCTGCTTTCATGACTTTTATGTTTAGTGAGCTGGGGGTGATTCCTCCAAAATTTCCTTTTGTCCTCCACACATTTCAATTGTAAAATTTAATTACAAAAATGTAATGCCAGCAGCACTTGATATTCCCAGGTGGTCTCCCATCCAAGTACTAACCAAGCCCAACATTGCTTAGCTTCTGAGATCAGGCTTATTCAAGGTGGTGTGGCCGCAGGCGATTGCATTTCTGCTTTCATGACTTTTATGTTTAGTGAGCTGGGGGCGATTCCTCCAAAATTTCCTTTTGTCCTCCACACATTTCAATTGTAAAATTTAATTACAAAAATGTAATGCCTGCAGCACTTGATATTCCCAGGTGGTCTCCCATCCAAGTACTAACCAAGCCCAACATTGCTTAGCTTCTGAGATCAGACGAGATCAGGCTTATTCAAGGTGGTGTGGCCGCAGGCGATTGCATTTCTGCTTTCATGACTTTTATGTTTAGTGAGCTGGGGGTGATTCCTCCAAAATTTCCTTTTGTCCTCCACACATTTCAATTGTAAAATGTAATGCCTGCAGCACTTGATATTCCCAGGTGGTCTCCCATCCAAGTACTAACCAAGCCCAACAGTGCTTATCTTCTGAGATCAGACGAGATCAGGCTTATTCAAGGTGGTATGGCCGCAGGCGATTGCATTTCTGCTTTCATGACTTTTATGTTTAGTGAGCTGGGGGTGATTCCTCCAAAATTTCCTTTTGTCCTCCACACATTTCAATTGTAAAATGTAATGCCTGCAGCACTTTATATTCCCAAGTGGTCTCCCATCCAAGTACTAACCAAGCCCAACATTGCTTAGCTTCTGAGATCAGACGAGATCAGGCTTATTCAAGGTGGTGTGGCCACAGGCGATTGCATTTCTGCTTTCATGACTTTTATGTTTAGTGAGCTGGGGGTGATTCCTCCAAAATTTCCTTTTGTCCTCCACACATTTCAATTGTAAAATGTAATTACAAAAATGTAATGCCTGCAGCACTTGATATTCCCAGGTGGTCTCCCATCCAAGTACTAACCAAGCCCAACACTGCTTAGCTTCTGAGATCAGACGAGATCAGGCTTATTCAAGGTGGTGTGGCCGCAGGCGATTGCATTTCTGCTTTCATGACTTTTATGTTTAGTGAGCTGGGGGTGATTCCTCCAAAATTTCCTTTTGTCCTCCACACATTTCAATTGTAAAATGTAATTACAAAAATGTAATGCCTGCAGCACTTGATATTCCCAGGTGGTCTCCCATCCAAGTACTAACCAAGCCCAACACTGCTTAGCTTCTGAGATCAGACAAGATCAGGCTTATTCAAGGTGGTGCGGCCGCAGGCGATTGCATTTCTGCTTTCATGACTTTTATGTTAAGTGAGCTGGGGGTGATTCCTCCAAAATTTCCTTTTGTCCTCCACACATTTCAATTGTAAAATGTAATGCCTGCAGCACTTGATATTCCCAGGTGGTCTCCCATCCAAGTACTAACCAAGCCCAACATTGCTTAGCTTCTGAGATCAGACGAGATCAGGCTTATTCAAGGTGGTGTGGCCGCAGGCGATTGCATTTCTGCTTTCATGACTTTTATGTTTAGTGAGCTGGGGGTGATTCCTCCAAAATTTCCTTTTGTCCTCCACACATTTCAATTGTAAAATTTAATTACAAAAATGTAATGCCTGCAGCACTTGATATTCCCAGGTGGTCTCCCATCCAAGTACTAACCAAGCCCAACATTGCTTAGCTTCTGAGATCAGGCTTATTCAAGGTGGTGTGGCCGCAGGCGGTTGCATTTCTGCTTTCATGACTTTTATGTTTAGTGAGCTGGGGGTGATTCCTCCAAAATTTCCTTTTGTCCTCCACACATTTCAATTGTAAAATGTAATGCCTGCAGCACTTGATATTCCCAGGTGGTCTCCCATCCAATTACTAACCAAGCCCAACATTGCTTAGCTTATGAGATCAGACGAGATCAGGCTTATTCAAGGTGGTGTGGCCGCAGGCGATTGCATTTCTGCTTTCATGACTTTTATGTTTAGTGAGCTGGGGGTGATTCCTCCAAAATTTCCTTTTGTCCTCCACACATTTCAATTGTAAAATGTAATTACAAAAATGTAATGCCTGCAGCACTTGATATTCCCAGGTGGTCTTCCATCCAAGTACTAACCAAGCCCAACATTGCTTAGCTTCTGAGATCAGGCTTATTCAAGGTGGTGTGGCCGCAGGCGATTGCATTTCTGCTTTCATGACTTTTATGTTTAGTGAGCTGGGGGTGATTCCTCCAAAATTTCCTTTTGGCCTCCACACATTTCAATTGTAAAATGTAATGCCTGCAGCACTTGATATTCCCAGGTGGTCTCCCATCCAAGTACTAACCAAGCCCAACATTGCTTAGCTTCTGAGATCAGGCTTATTCAAGGTGGTGTGGCCGCAGGCGATTGCATTTCTGCTTTCATGACTTTTATGTTTAGTGAGCTGGGGGTGATTCCTCCAAAATTTCCTTTTGTCCTCCACACATTTCAATTGTAAAATGTAATGCCTGCAGCACTTGATATTCCCAGGTGGTCTCCCATCCAAGTACTAACCAAGCCCAATATTGCTTAGCTTCTGAGATCAGGCTTATTCAAGGTGGTGTGGCCGCAGGCGATTGCATTTCTGCTTTCATGACTTTTATGTTTAGTGAGCTGGGGGTGATTCCTCCAAAATTTCCTTTTGTCCTCCACACATTTCAATTGTAAAATGTAATTACAAAAATGTAATGCCTGCAGCACTTGATATTCCCAGGTGGTCTCCCATCCAAGTACTAACCAAGCCCAACATTGCTTAGCTTCTTAGATCAGGCTTATTCAAGGTGGTGTGGCCGCAGGCGATTGCATTTCTGCTTTCATGACTTTTATGTTTAGTGAGCTGGGGGTGATTCCTCCAAAATTTCCTTTTGTCCTCCACACATTTCAATTGTAAAATGTAATGCCTGCAGCACTTGATATTCCCAGGTGGTCTCCCATCCAATTACTAACCAAGCCCAACATTGCTTAGCTTATGAGATCAGACGAGATCAGGCTTATTCAAGGTGGTGTGGCCGCAGGCGATTGCATTTCTGCTTTCATGACTTTTATGTTTAGTGAGCTGGGGGTGATTCCTCCAAAATTTCCTTTTGTCCTCCACACATTTCAATTGTAAAATGTAATTACAAAAATGTAATGCCTGCAGCACTTGATATTCCCAGGTGGTCTTCCATCCAAGTACTAACCAAGCCCAACATTGCTTAGCTTCTGAGATCAGGCTTATTCAAGGTGGTGTGGCCGCAGGCGATTGCATTTCTGCTTTCATGACTTTTATGTTTAGTGAGCTGGGGGTGATTCCTCCAAAATTTCCTTTTGGCCTCCACACATTTCAATTGTAAAATGTAATGCCTGCAGCACTTGATATTCCCAGGTGGTCTCCCATCCAAGTACTAACCAAGCCCAACATTGCTTAGCTTCTGAGATCAGGCTTATTCAAGGTGGTGTGGCCGCAGGCGATTGCATTTCTGCTTTCATGACTTTTATGTTTAGTGAGCTGGGGGTGATTCCTCCAAAATTTCCTTTTGTCCTCCACACATTTCAATTGTAAAATGTAATGCCTGCAGCACTTGATATTCCCAGGTGGTCTCCCATCCAAGTACTAACCAAGCCCAATATTGCTTAGCTTCTGAGATCAGGCTTATTCAAGGTGGTGTGGCCGCAGGCGATTGCATTTCTGCTTTCATGACTTTTATGTTTAGTGAGCTGGGGGTGAATCCTCCAAAATTTCCTTTTGTCCTCCACACATTTCAATTGTAAAATGTAATTACAAAAATGTAATGCCTGCAGCACTTGATATTCCCAGGTGGTCTCCCATCCAAGTACTAACCAAGCCCAACATTGCTTAGCTTCTGAGATCAGACGAGATCAGGCTTATTCAAGGTGGTGTGGCCGCAGGCGATTGCATTTCTGCTTTCATGACTTTTATGTTTAGTGAGCTGGGGGTGATTCCTCCAAAATTTCCTTTTGTCCTCCACACATTTCAATTGTAAAATGTAATGCCTGCAGCACTTGATATTCCCAGGTGGTCTCCCATCCAAGTACTAACCAAGCCCAACATTGCTTAGCTTCTGAGATCAGGCTTATTCAAGGTGGTGTGGCCGCAGGCGATTGCATTTCTGCTTTCATGACTTTTATGTTTAGTGAGCTGGGGGTGATTCCTCCAAAATTTCCTTTTGTCCTCCACACATTTCAATTGTAAAATGTAATGCCTGCAGCACTTGATATTCCCAGGTGGTCTCCCATCCAAGTACTAACCAAGCCCAATATTGCTTAGCTTCTGAGATCAGGCTTATTCAAGGTGGTGTGGCCGCAGGCGATTGCATTTCTGCTTTCATGACTTTTATGTTTAGTGAGCTGGGGGTGATTCCTCCAAAATTTCCTTTTGTCCTCCACACATTTCAATTGTAAAATGTAATGCCTGCAGCACTTGATATTCCCAGGTGGTCTCCCATCCAAGTACTAACCAAGCCCAACATTGCTTAGCTTCTGAGATCAGACGAGATCAGGCTTATTCAAGGTGGTGTGGCCGCAGGCGATTGCATTTCTGCTTTCATGACTTTTATGTTTAGGGAGCTGGGGGTGATTCCTCCAAAATTTCCTTTTGTCCTCCACACATTTCAATTGTAAAATGTAATGCCTGCAGCACTTGATATTCCCAGGTGGTCTCCCATCCAAGTACTAACCAAGCCCAACATTGCTTAGCTTCTGAGATCAGGCTTATTCAAGGTGGTGTGGCCGCAGGCGATTGCATTTCTGCTTTCATGACTTTTATGTTTAGTGAGCTGGGGGTGATTCCTCCAAAATTTCCTTTTGTCCTCCACACATTTCAATTGTAAAATGTAATTACAAAAATGTAATGCCTGCAGCACTTGATATTCCCAGGTGGTCTCCCATCCAAGTACTAACCAAGCCCAACATTGCTTAGCTTCGGAGATCAGGCTTATTCAAGGTGGTGTGGCCGCAGGCGATTGCATTTCTGCTTTCATGACTTTTATGTTTAGTGAGCTGGGGGTGATTCCTCCAAAATTTCCTTTTGTCCTCCACACATTTCAATTGTAAAATGTAATGCCTGCAGCACTTGATATTCCCAGGTGGTCTCCCATCCAAGTACTAACCAAGCCCAACATTGCTTAGCTTCTGAGATCAGACGAGATCAGGCTTATTCAAGGTGGTGTGGCCGCAGGCGATTGCATTTCTGCTTTCATGACTTTTATGTTTAGTGAGCTGGGGGTGATTCCTCCAAAATTTCCTTTTGTCCTCCACACATTTCAATTGTAAAATGTAATGCCTGCAGCACTTGATATTCCCAGGTGGTCTCCCATCCAAGTACTAACCAAGCCCAACATTGCTTAGCTTCTGAGATCAGACGAGATCAGGCTTATTCAAGGTGGTGTGGCCGCAGGCGATTGCATTTCTGCTTTCATGACTTTTATGTTTAGTGAGCTGGGGGTGTTTCCTCCAAAATTTCCTTTTGTCCTCCACACATTTCAATTGTAAAATGTAATGCCTGCAGCACTTGACATTCCCAGGTGGTTTCCCATCCAAGTACTAACCAAGCCCAACATTGCTTAGCTTCTGAGATCAGACGAGATCAGGCTTATTCAAGGTGGTGTGGCCGCAGGCGATTGCATTTCTGCTTTCATGACTTTTATGTTTAGTGAGCTGGGGGTGATTCCTCCAAAATTTCCTTTTGTCCTCCACACATTTCAATTGTAAAATGTAATGCCTGCAGCACTTGATATACCCAGGTGGTCTCCCATCCAAGTACTAACCAAGCCCAACATTGCTTAGCTTCTGAGATCAGACGAGATCAGGCTTATTCAAGGTGGTGTGGCCGCAGGCGATTGCATTTCTGCTTTCATGACTTTTATGTTTAGTGAGCTGGGGGTGATTCCTCCAAAATTTCCTTTTGTCCTCCACACATTTCAATTGTAAAATGTAATGCCTGCAGCACTTGATATTCCCAGGTGGTCTCCCATCCAAGTACTAACCAAGCCCAACATTGCTTAGCTTCTGAGATCAGATGAGATCAGGCTTATTCAAGGTGGTGTGGCCGCAGGCGATTGCATTTCTGCTTTCATGACTTTTATGTTTAGTGAGCTGGGGGTGATTCCTCCAAAATTTCCTTTTGTCCTCCACACATTTCAATTGTAAAATGTAATGCCTGCAGCACTTGATATTCCCAGGTGGTTTCCCATCCAAGTACTAACCAAGCCCAACATTGCTTAGCTTCTGAGATCAGACGAGATCAGGCTTATTCAAGGTGGTGTGGCCGCAGGCGATTGCATTTCTGCTTTCATGACTTTTATGTTTAGTGAGCTGGGGGTGATTCCTCCAAATTTTCCTTTTGTCCTCCACACATTTCAATTGTAAAATGTAATGCCTGAAGCACTTGATATTCCCAGGTGGTCTCCCATCCAAGTACTAACCAAGCCCAACATTGCTTAGCTTCTGAGATCAGACGAGATCAGGCTTATTCAAGGTGGTATGGCCACAGGCAATTGCATTTCTGCTTTCATGACTTTTATGTTTAGTGAGCTGGGGGTGATTCCTCCAAAATTTCCTTTTGTCCTCCACACATTTCAATTGTAAAATGTAATGCCTGCAGCACTTGATATTCCCAGGTGGTCTCCCATCCAAGTACTAACCAAGCCCAACATTGCTTAGCTTCTGAGATCAGACGAGATCAGGCTTATTCAAGGTGGTGTGGCCACAGGCGATTGCATTTCTGCTTTCATGACTTTTATGTTTAGTGAGCTGGGGGTGATTCCTCCAAAATTTCCTTTTGTCCTCCACACATTTCAATTGTAAAATGTAATTACAAAAATGTAATGCCTGCAGCACTTGATATTCCCAGGTGGTCTCCCATTCAAGTACTAACCAAGCCCAACATTGCTTAGCTTCTGAGATCAGACGAGATCAGGCTTATTCAAGGTGGTGTGGCCGCAGGCGATTGCATTTCTGCTTTCATGACTTTTATGTTTAGTGAGCTGGGGGTGATTCCTCCAAAATTTCCTTTTGTCCTCCACACATTTCAATTGTAAAATGTAATTACAAAAATGTAATGCCTGCAGCACTTGATATTCCCAGGTGGTCTCCCATCCAAGTACTAACCAAGCCCAACATTGCTTAGCTTCTGAGATCAGGCTTATTCAAGGTGGTGTGGCCGCAGGCGATTGCATTTCTGCTTTCATGACTTTTATGTTTAGTGAGCTGGGGGTGATTCCTCCAAAATTTCCTTTTGTCCTCCACACATTTCAATTGTAAAATGTAATGCCTGCAGCACTTGATATTCCCAGGTGGTCTCCCATCCAAGTACTAACCAAGCCCAACATTGCTTAGCTTCTGAGATCAGGCTTATTCAAGGTGGTGTGGCCGCAGGCGATTGCATTTCTGCTTTCATGACTTTTATGTTTAGGGAGCTGGGGGTGATTCCTCCAAAATTTCCTTTTGTCCTCCACACATTTCAATTGTAAAATGTAATTACAAAAATGTAATGCCTGCAGCACTTGATATTCCCAGGTGGTCTCCCATCCAAGTACTAACCAAGCCCCACATTGCTTAGCTTCTGAGATCAGGCGAGATCAGGCTTATTCAAGGTGGTGTGGCCGCAGGCGATTGCATTGCTGCTTTCATGACATTTATGTTTAGTGAGCTGGGGGTGATTCCTCCAAAATTTCCTTTTGTCCTCCACACATTTCAATTGTAAAATGTAATTACAGAAATGTAATGCCTGCAGCACTTGATATTCCCTGGTCGTCTCCCATCCAAGTACTAACCAAGCCCAACATTGCTTAGCTTCTGAGATCAGGCGAGATCAGGCTTATTCAAGGTGGTGTGGCCGCAGGCGATTGCATTTCTGCTTTCATGTCTTTTATGTTTAGTGAGCTGGGGGTGATTCCTCCAAAATTTCCTTTTGTCCTCCACACATTTCAATTGTAAAATGTAATGCCTGCAGCACTTGATATTCCCAGGTGGTCTCCAATCCAAGTACTAACCAAGCCCAACATTGCTTAGCTTCTGAGATCAGGCTTATTCAAGGTGGTGTGGCCGCAGGCGATTGCATTTCTGCTTTCATGACTTTTATGTTTAGTGAGCTGGGGGTGATTCCTCCAAAATTTCCTTTTGTCCTCCACACATTTCAATTGTAAAATGTAATTACAAAAATGTAATGCCTGCAGCACTTGATATTCCCAGGTGGTCTCCCATCCAAGTACTAACCAAGCCCAACATTGCTTAGCTTCTGAGATCAGACGAGATCAGCCTTATTCAAGGTGGTGTGGCCGCAGGCGATTGCATTTCTGCTTTCATGACTTTTATGTTTAGTGAGCTGGGGGTGATTCCTCCAAAATTTCCTTTTGTCCTCCACACATTTCAATTGTAAAATGTAATTACAAAAATGTAATGCCTGCAGCACTTGATATTCCCAGGTGGTCTCCCATCCAAGTACTAACCAAGCCCAACATTGCTTAGCTTCTGAGATCAGGCTTATTCAAGGTGGTGTGGCCGCAGGAGATTGCATTTCTGCTTTCATGACTTTTATGTTTAGTGAGCTGGGGGTGATTCCTCCAAAATTTCCTATTGTCCTCCACACATTTCAATTGTAAAATGTAATTACAAAAATGTAATGCCTGCAGCACTTGATATTCCCAGGTGGTCTCCCATCCAAGTACTAACCAAGCCCAACATTGCTTAGCTTCTGAGATCAGGCGAGATCAGGCTTATTCAAGGTGGTGTGGCCGCAGGAGATTGCATTTCTGCTTTCATGACTTTTATGTTTAGTGAGCTGGGGGTGATTCCTCCAAAATTTCCTTTTGTCCTCCACACATTTCAATTGTAAAATGTAATTACAAAAATATAATGCCTGCAGCACTTGATATTCCCAGGTGGTCTCCCATCCAAGTACTAACCAAGCCCAACATTGCTTAGCTTCTGAGATCAGGCTTATTCAAGGTGGTGTGGCCGCAGGCGATTGCATTTCTGCTTTCATGACTTTTATGTTTAGTGAGCTGGGGGTGATTCCTCCAAAATTTCCTTTTGTCCTCCACACATTTCAATTATAAAATGTAATTACAAAAATGTAATGCCTGCAGCACTTGATATTCCCAGGTGGTCTCCCATCCAAGTACTAACCAAGCCCAACATTGCTTAGCTTCTGAGAACAGACGAGATCAGGCTTATTCAAGGTGGTGTGGCCGCAGGCGATTGCATTTCTGCTTTCATGACTTTTATGTTTAGTGAGCTGGGGGTGATTCCTCCAAAATTTCCTTTTGTCCTCCACACATTTCAATTGTAAAATGTAATGCCTGCAGCACTTGATATTCCCAGGTGGTCTCCCATCCAAGTACTAACCAAGCCCAACATTGCTTAGCTTCTGAGATCAGACGAGAGCAGGCTTATTCAAGGTGGTGTGGCCGCAGGCGATTGCATTTCTGCTTTCATGACTTTTATGTTTAGTGAGCTGGGGGTGATTCCTCCAAAATTTCCTTTTGTCCTCCACACATTTCAATTGTAAAATGTAATGCCTGCAGCACTTGATATTCCCAGGTGGTCTCCCATCCAAGTACTTACCAAGCCCAACATTGCTTAGCTTCTGAGATCAGGCTTATTCAAGGTGGTGTGGCCGCAGGCGATTGCATTTCTGCTTTCATGACTTTTATGTTTAGTGAGCTGGGGGTGATTCCTCCAAAATTTCCTTTTGTCCTCCACACATTTCAATTGTAAAATGTAATTACAAAAATGTAATGCCTGCAGCACTTGATATTCCCAGGTGGTCTCCCATCCAAGTACTAACCAAGCCCAACATTGCTTAGCTTCTGAGATCAGACGAGATCAGCCTTATTCAAGGTGGTGTGGCCGCAGGCGATTGCATTTCTGCTTTCATGACTTTTATGTTTAGTGAGCTGGGGGTGATTCCTCCAAAATTTCCTTTTGTCCTCCACACATTTCAATTGTAAAATGTAATTACAAAAATGTAATGCCTGCAGCACTTGATATTCCCAGGTGGTCTCCCATCCAAGTACTAACCAAGCCCAACATTGCTTAGCTTCTGAGATCAGGCTTATTCAAGGTGGTGTGGCCGCAGGAGATTGCATTTCTGCTTTCATGACTTTTATGTTTAGTGAGCTGGGGGTGATTCCTCCAAAATTTCCTATTGTCCTCCACACATTTCAATTGTAAAATGTAATTACAAAAATGTAATGCCTGCAGCACTTGATATTCCCAGGTGGTCTCCCATCCAAGTACTAACCAAGCCCAACATTGCTTAGCTTCTGAGATCAGGCGAGATCAGGCTTATTCAAGGTGGTGTGGCCGCAGGAGATTGCATTTCTGCTTTCATGACTTTTATGTTTAGTGAGCTGGGGGTGATTCCTCCAAAATTTCCTTTTGTCCTCCACACATTTCAATTGTAAAATGTAATTACAAAAATATAATGCCTGCAGCACTTGATATTCCCAGGTGGTCTCCCATCCAAGTACTAACCAAGCCCAACATTGCTTAGCTTCTGAGAACAGACGAGATCAGGCTTATTCAAGGTGGTGTGGCCGCAGGCGATTGCATTTCTGCTTTCATGACTTTTATGTTTAGTGAGCTGGGGGTGATTCCTCCAAAATTTCCTTTTGTCCTCCACACATTTCAATTGTAAAATGTAATGCCTGCAGCACTTGATATTCCCAGGTGGTCTCCCATCCAAGTACTAACCAAGCCCAACATTGCTTAGCTTCTGAGATCAGACGAGAGCAGGCTTATTCAAGGTGGTGTGGCCGCAGGCGATTGCATTTCTGCTTTCATGACTTTTATGTTTAGTGAGCTGGGGGTGATTCCTCCAAAATTTCCTTTTGTCCTCCACACATTTCAATTGTAAAATGTAATGCCTGCAGCACTTGATATTCCCAGGTGGTCTCCCATCCAAGTACTTACCAAGCCCAACATTGCTTAGCTTCTGAGATCAGGCTTATTCAAGGTGGTGTGGCCGCAGGCGATTGCATTTCTGCTTTCATGACTTTTATGTTTAGTGAGCTGGGGGTGATTCCTCCAAAATTTCCTTTTGTCCTCCACACATTTCAATTGTAAAATGTAATTACAAAAATGTAATGCCTGCAGCACTTGATATTCCCAGGTGGTCTCCCATCCAAGTACTAACCAAGCCCAACATTGCTTAGCTTCTGAGATCAGACGAGATCAGGCTTATTCAAGGTGGTGTGGTCGCAGGCGATTGCCTTCCTGCTTTCATGACTTTTATGTTTAGTGAGCTGGGGGTGATTCCTCCAAAATTTCCTTTTGTCCACACATTTCAATTGTAAAATGTAATTACAAAAATGTAATGCCTGCAGTACTTGATATTCCCAGGTGGTCTCCCATCCAAATACTAACCAAGCCCAACATTGCTTAGCTTCTGAGATCAGGCGAGATCAGGCTTATTCAAGGTGGTGTGGCCGCAGGCGATTGCATTTCTGCTTTCATGACTTTTATGTTTAGTGAGCTGGGGGTGATTCCTCCAAAATTTCCTTTTGTCCTCCACACATTTCAATTGTAAAATGTAAATACAAAAATGTAATGCCTGCAGCACTTGATATTCCCAGGTGGTCTCCCATCCAAGTACTAACCAAGCCCAACATTGCTTAGCTTCTGAGAACAGACGAGATCAGGCTTATTCAAGGTGGTGTGGCCGCAGGCGATTGCATTTCTGCTTTCATGACTTTTATGTTTAGTGAGCTGGGGGTGATTCCTCCAAAATTTCCTTTTGTCCTCCACACATTTCAATTGTAAAATGTAATTACAAAAATGTAATGCCTGCAGCACTTGATATTCCCAGGTGGTCTCCCATCCAAGTACTAACCAAGCCCAACATTGCTTAGCTTCTGAGATCAGGCTTATTCAAGGTGGTGTGGCCGCAGGCGATTGCATTTCTGCTTTCATGACTTTTATGTTTAGTGAGCTGGGGGTGATTCCTCCAAAATTTCCTTTTGTCCTCCACACATTTCAATTGTAAAATGTAATTACAAAAATGTAATGCCTGCAGCACTTGATATTCCCAGGTGGTCTCCCATCCAAGTACTAACCAAGCCCAACATTGCTTAGCTTCTGAGATCAGACGAGATCAGGCTTATTCAATGTGGTGTGGCCGCAGGCGATTGCATTTCTGCTTTCATGACTTTTATGTTTAGTGAGCTGGGGGTGATTCCTCCAAAATTTCCTTTTGTCCTCCACACATTTCAATTGTAAAATGTAATGCCTGCAGCACTTGATATTCCCAGGTGGTCTCCCATCCAAGTACTAACCAAGCCCAACACTGCTTAGCTTCTGAGATCAGACAAGATCAGGCTTATTCAAGGTGGTGTGGCCGCAGGCGATTGCATTCCTGCTTTCATGACTTTTATGTTTAGTGAGCTGGGGGTGATTCCTCCAAAATTTCCTTTTGTCCTCCACACATTTCAATTGTAAAATGTAATGCCTGCAGCACTTGATATTCCCAGGTGGTCTCCCATCCAAGTACTAACCAAGCCCAACATTGCTTAGCTTCTGAGATCAGGCTTATGCAAGGTGGTGTGGCCGCAGGCGATTGCATTTATGCTTTCATGACTTTTATGTTTAGTGAGCTGGGGGTGATTCCTCCAAAATTTCCTTTTGTCCTCCACACATTTCAATTGTAAAATGTAATGCCTGCAGCACTTGATATTCCCAGGTGGTCTCCCATCCAAGTACTAACCAAGCCCAACATTGCTTAGCTTCTGAGATCAGACGAGATCAGGCTTATTCAAGGTGGTGTGGCCGCAGGCGATTGCATTTCTGCTTTCATGACTTTTATGTTTAGTGAGCTGGGGGTGATTCCTCCAAAATTTCCTTTTGTCCTCCACACATTTCAATTGTAAAATGTAATGCCTGCAGCACTTGATATTCCCAGGTGGTCTCCCATCCAAGTACTAACCAAGCCCAACATTGCTTAGCTTCTGAGATCAGGCTTATTCAAGGTGGTGTGGCCGCAGGCGATTGCATTTCTGCTTTCATGACTTTTATGTTTAGAGAGCTGGGGGTGATTCCTCCAAAATTTCCTTTTGTCCACACATTTCAATTGTAAAATGTAATTACAAAAATGTAATGCCTGCAGCACTTGATATTCCCAGTTGGTCTCCCATCCAAGTACTAACCAAGCCCAACATTGCTTAGCTTCTGAGATCAGACGAGATCAGGCTTATTCAAGGTGGTGTGGCCGCAGGCGATTGCTTTTCTGCTTTCATGACTTTTATGTTTAGTGAGCTGGGGGTGGATCCTCCAAAATTTCCTTTTGTCCTCCACACATTTCAATTGTAAAATGTAATTACAAAAATGTAATGCCTGCAGCACTTGATATTCCCAGGTGGTCTCCCATCCAAGTACTAACCAAGCCCAACATTGCTTAGCTTCTGAAATCAGGCTTATTCAAGGTGGTGTGGCGGCAGGCAATTGCTTTTCTGCTTTCATGACTTTTATGTTTAGTGAGCTGGGGGTGATTCCTCCAAAATTTCCTTTTGTCCTCCACACATTTCAATTGTAAAATGTAATTACAAAAATGTAATGCCTGCAGCACTTGATATTCCCAGGTGGTCTCCCATCCAAGTACTAACCAAGCACAACATTGCTTAGCTTCTGAGATCAGGCTTATTCAAGGTGGTGTGGCCGCAGGCGATTGCTTTTCTGCTTTCATGACTTTTATGTTTAGTGAGCTGGGGGTGATTCCTCCAAAATTTCCTTTTGTCCTCCACACATTTCAATTGTAAAATGTAATTACAAAAATGTAATGCCTGCAGCACTTGATATTCCCAGGTGGTCTCCCATCCAAGTACTAATCAAGCCCAACATTGCTTAGCATCTGAGATCAGACGAGATCAGGCTTATTCAAGGTGGTGTGGCCGCAGGCGATTGCATTTCTGCTTTCATGACTTTTATGTTTAGTGAGCTGGGGGTGATTCCTCCAAACTTTCCTTTTGTCCTCCACACATTTCAATTGTAAAATGAAATGCCTGCAGCACTTGATATTCCCAGGTGGTCTCCCATCCAAGTACTAACCAAGCCCAACATTGCTTAGCTGCTGAGATCAGACGAGATCAGGCTTATTCAAGGTGGTGTGGCCGCAGGCGATTGCATTTCTGCTTTCATGACTTTTATGTTTAGTGAGCTGGGGGTGATTCCTCCAAAATTTCCTTTTGTCCTCCACACATTTCAATTGTAAAATGTAATGCCTGCAGCACTTGATATTCCCAGGTGGTCTCCCATCCAAGTACTAACCAAGCCCAACACTGCTTAGCTTCTGAGATCAGACTTATTCAAGGTGGTGTGGCCGCAGGCGATTGCATTTCTGCTTTCATGACTTTTATGTTTAGTGAGCTGGGGGTGATTCCTCCAAAATTTCCTTTTGTCCTCCACACATTTCAATTGTAAAATGTAATGCCTGCAGCACTTGATATTCCCAGGTGGTCTCCCATCCAAGTACTAATCAAGCCCAACATTGCTTAGCTTCTGAGATCAGACGAGATCAGGCTTATTCAAGGTGGTGTGGCCGCAGGCGATTGCATTTCTGCTTTCATGACTTTTATGTTTAGTGAGCTGGGGGTGATTCCTCCAAAATTTCCTTTTGTCCTCCACACATTTCAATTGTAAAATGTAATTACAAAAATGTAATGCCTGCAGCACTTGAAATTCCCAGGTGGTCTCCCATCCAAGTACTAACCAAGCCCAACATTGCTTAGCTTCTGAGATCAGACGAGATCAGGCTTATTCAAGGTGGTGTGGCCGCAGGCGATTGCATTTCTGCTTTCATGACTTTTATGTTTAGTGAGCTGGGGGTGATTCCTCCAAAATTTCCTTTTGTCCTCCACACATTTCAATTGTAAAATGTAATTACAAAAATGTAATGCCTGCAGCACTTGATATTCCCAGGTGGTCTCCCATCCAAGTACTAACCAAGCCCAACATTGCTTAGCTTCTGAGATCAGATGAGATCAGGCTTATTCAAGGTGGTGTGGCCGCAGGCGATTGCATTTCTGCTTTCATGACTTTTATGTTTAGGGAGCTGGGGGTGATTCCTCCAAAATTTCCTTTTGTCCTCCACACATTTCAATTGTAAAATGTAATGCCTGCAGCACTTGATATTCCCAGGTGGTCTCCCATCCAAGTACTAACCAAGCCCAATATTGCTTAGCTTCTGAGATCAGGCTTATTCAAGGTGGTGTGGCCGCAGGCGATTGCATTTCTGCTTTCATGACTTTTATGTTTAGTGAGCTGGGGGTGATTCCTCCAAAATTTCCTTTTGTCCTCCACACATTTCAATTGTAAAATGTAATGCCTGCAGCACTTGATATTCCCAGGTGGTCTCCCATCCAAGTACTAACCAAGCCCAACATTGCTTAGCTTCTGAGATCAGACGAGATCAGGCTTATTCAAGGTGGTGTGGCCACAGGCGATTGCATTTCTGCTTTCATGACTTTTATGTTTAGGGAGCTGGGGGTGATTCGTCCAAAATTTCCTTTTGTCCTCCACACATTTCAATTGTAAAAAGTAATGCCTGCAGCACTTGATATTCCCAGGTGGTCTCCCATCCAAGTACTAACCAAGCCCAACATTGCTTAGCTTCTGAGATCAGGCTTATTCAAGGTGGTGTGGCCGCAGGCGATTGCATTTCTGCTTTCATTAATTTTTATGTTTAGTGAGCTGGGGGTGATTCCTCCAAAATTTCCTTTTGGCCTCCACACATTTCAATTGTAAAATGTAATTACAAAAATGTAATGCCTGCAGCACTTGATATTCCCAGGTGGTCTCCCATCCAAGTACTAACCAAGCCCAACATTGCTTAGCTTCTGAGATCAGACGAGATCAGGCTTATTCAAGGTGGTGTGGCCGCAGGCGATTGCATTTCTGCTTTCATGACTTTTATGTTTAGTGAGCTGGGGGTGATTCCTCCAGAATTTCCTTTTGTCCTCCACACATTTCAATTGTAAAATGTAATGCCTGCAGCACTTGATATTCCCAGGTGGTCTCCCATCCAAGTACTAATCAAGCCCAACATTGCTTAGCTTCTGAGATCAGACGAGATCAGGCTTATTCAAGGTGGTGTGGCCGCAGGCGACTGCATTTCTGCTTTCATGACTTTTATGTTTAGTGAGCTGGGGGTGATTCCTCCAAAATTTCCTTTTGTCCTCCACACATTTCAATTGTAAAATGTAATTACAAAAATGTAATGCCTGCAGCACTTGATATTCCCAGGTGGTCTCCCATCCAAGTACTAACCAAGCCCAACATTGCTTAGCTTCTGAGATCAGGCTTATTCAAGGTGGTGTGGCCGCAGGCGATTGCATTTCTGCTTTCATGACTTTTATGTTTAGTGAGCTGGGGGTGATTCCTCCAAAATTTCCTTTTGTCCTCCACACATTTCAATTGTAAAATGTAATTACAAAAATGTAATGCCTGCAGCACATGATATTCCCAGGTGGTCTCCCATCCAAGTACTAACCAAGCCCAACATTGCTTAGCTTCTGAGATCAGGCTTATTCAAGGTGGTGTGGCCGCAGGCGATTGCATTTCTGCTTTTATGACTTTTATGTTTAGGGAGCAGGGGGTGATTCCTCCAAAATTTCCTTTTGTCCGCACATTTCAATTGTAAAATGTAATTACAAAAATGTAATGCCTGCAGCACTTGATATTCCCAGGTGGTCTCCCATCCAAGTGCTAACCAAGCCCAACATTGCTCAGCTTCTGAGATCAGGCTTATTCAAGGTGGTGGGGCCGCAGGCGATTGCATTTCTGCTTTCATGACTTTTATGTTTAGGGAGCTGGGGGTGATTCCTCCAAAATTTCCCTTTGGCCTCAACACATTTCAATTGTAAAATGTAATGCCTGCAGCACTTGATATTCCCAGGTGGTCTCCCATCCAAGTACTAACCAAGCCCAACATTGCTTAGCTTCTGAGATCAGACGAGATCAGGCTTATTGAAGGTGGTGTGGCCGCAGGCGATTGCATTTCTGCTTTCATGACTTTTATGTTTAGGGAGCTGGGGGTGATTCCTCCAAAATTTCCCTTTGGCCTCCACACATTTCAATTGTAAAATGTAATGCCTGCAGCACTTGATATTCCCAGGTGGTCTCCCATCCAAGTACTAACCAAGCCCAACATTGCTTAACTTCTGAGACCAGACGAGATCAGGCTTATTCAAGGTGGTGTGGCCGCAGGCGTTTGCATTTCTGCTTTCATGACTTTTATGTTTAGTGAGCTGGGGGTGATTCCTCCAAAATTTCATTTTGTCCTCCACACATTTCAATTGTAAAATGTAATGCCTGCAGCACTTGATATACTCAGGTGGTCTCCCATCCAAGTACTAACCAAGCCCAACATTGCTTAGCTTCTGAGATCAGACGAGATCAGGCTTATTCAAGGTGGTGTGGCCGCAGGCGATTGCATTTCTGCTTTCATGACTTTTATGTTTAGTGAGCTGGGGGTGATTCCTCCAAAATATCCTTTTGTACTCCACACATTTCAATTGTAAAATGTAATGCCTGCAGCACTTGATATACCCAGGTGGTCTCCCATCCAAGTACTAACCAAGCCCAACATTGCTTAGCTTCTGAGATCAGACGAGATCAGGCTTATTCAAGGTGGTGTGGCCGCAGGCGATTGCATTTCTGCTTTCATGACTTTTATGTTTAGTGAGCTGGGGGTGATTCCTCCAAAATTTCCTTTTGTCCTCCACACATTTCAATTGTAAAATGTAATGCCTGCAGCACTTGATATTCCCAGGTGGTCTCCCATCCAAGTACTAACCAAGCCCAACATTGCTTAGCTTCTGAGATCAGACGAGATCAGGCTTATTCAAGGTGGTGTGGCCGCAGGCGATTGCATTTCTGCTTTCATGACTTTTATGTTTAGTGAGCTGGGGGGTGATTCCTCCAAAATTTCCTTTTGTCCCTCCACACATTTCAATTGTAAAACGTAATGCCTGCAGCACTTGATAATTCCCAGGTGGTCTCCCATCCAAGTACTAACCAAGCCCAACATTGCTTAGCTTCTGAGATCAGACGAGATCAGGCTTATTCAAGGTGGTTTGGCCGCAGGCGATTGCATTTCTGCTTTCATGATTTTTATGTTTAGTGAGCTGGGGGTGATTCCTCCAAAATTTCCAATTGTCCTCCACACATTTCAATTGTAAAATGTAATTACAAAAATGTAATGCCTGCAGCACTTGATATTCCCAGGTGGTCTCCCATCCAAGTACTAACCAAGCCCAACATTGCTTAGCTTCTGAGATCAGACGAGATCAGGCTTATTCAAGGTGGGTGTGGCCGCAGGCGATTGCATTTCTGCTTTCATGACTTTTATGTTTAGTGAGCTGGGGGTGATTCCTCCAAAATTTCCTTTTGTCCTCCACACATTTCAATTGTAAAATGTAATGCCTGCAGCACTTGATATTCCCCAGGTGGTCTCCCATCCAAGTACTAACCAAGCCCAACATTGCTTAGCTTCTGAGATCAGGCTTATTCAAGGTGGTGTGGCCGCAGGCGATTGCATTTCTGCTTTCATGACTTTTATGTTTAGTGAGCTGGGGGTGATTCCTCCAAAATTTCCTTTTGTCCTCCACACATTTCAATTGTAAAATGTAATGCCTGCAGCACTTGATATTCCCAGGTGGTCTCCCATCCAAGTACTAACCAAGCCCAACATTGCTTAGTTTCTGAGATCAGACGAGATCAGGCTTATTCAAGGTGGTGTGGGCCGCAGGCGATTGCGTTTCTGCTTTCATGACTTTTATGTTTAGTGAGCTGGGGGTGATTCCTCCAAAATTTCCTTTTGTCCTCCACACATTTCAATTGTAAAATGTAATTACAAAAATGTAATGCCTGCAGCACTTGATATTCAAAGGTGGTCTCCCATCCAAGTACTAACCAAGCCCAACATTGCTTAGCTTCTGAGATCAGACGAGATCAGGCTTATTCAAGGTGGTTTGGCCGCAGGCGATTGCATTTCTGCTTTCATGATTTTTATGTTTTAGTGAGCTGGGGGGTGATTCCTCCAAAATTTCCAATTGTCCTCCACACATTTCAATTGTAAAATGTAATTACAAAAATGTAATGCCTGCAGCACTTGATATTCCCAGGTGGTCTCCCATCCAAGTACTAACCAAGCCCAACATTGCTTAGCTTCTGAGATCAGACGAGATCAGGCTTATTCAAGGTGGTGTGGCCGCAGGCGATTGTGTTTCTGCTTTCATGACTTTTTATGTTTAGTGAGCTGGGGGTGATTCCTCCAAAATTTCCTTTTGTCCTCCACACATTTCAATTGTAAAATGTAATTACAAAAATGGAATGCCTGCAGCACTTGATATTCAAAGGTGGTCTCCCATCCAAGTACTAACCAAGCCCAACATTGCTTAGCTTCTGAGATCAGACGAGATCAGGCTTATTCAAGGTGGTGTGGCCGCAGGCGATTGCATTTCTGCTTTCATGACTTTTATGTTTAGTGAGCTGGGGGTGAGTCCTCCAAAATTTCATTTTGTCCACCACACATTTCAATTGTAAAATGTAAATTACAAAAATGTAATGCCTGCAGCACTTGATATTCCCAGGTGGTCTCCCAATCCAAGTACTAACCAAGCCCAACATTGCTTAGCTTCTGAGATCAGACGAGATCAGGCTTATTCAAGGTGGTGTGGCCGCAGGCGATTGCATTTCTGCTTTCATGACTTTTATGTTTAGTGAGCTGGGGGTGAGTCCTCCAAAATATCCTTTTGTCCTCCACACATTTCAATTGTAAAATGTAATGCCTGCAGCACTTGATATTCCCAGGTGGTCTCCCATCCAAGTACTAACCAAGCCCAACATTGCTTAGCTTCTGAGATCAGGCTTATTCAAGGTGGTGTGGCCGCAGGCGATTGCATTTCTGCTTTCATGACTTTTATGTTTAGTGAGCTGGGGGTGATTCCTCCAAAATTTCCTTTTGTCCTCCACACATTTCAATTGTAAAATGTAATTACAAAAATGTAATGCCTGCAGCACTTGATATTCCCAGGTGGTCTCCCATCCAAGTACTAACCAAGCCCAACATTGCTTAGCTTCTGAGATCAGACGAGATCAGGCTTATTCAAGGTGGGTGTGGCGCAGGCGATTGATTTTCTGCTTTCATGACTTTTATGTTTAGTGAGCTGGGGGTGATTCCTCCAAAATTTCCTTTTGTCCTCAACACATTTCAATTGTAAAATGTAATGCCTGCAGCACTTGATATTCCCCGGTGGTCTCCCTTCCAAGTACTAACCAAGCACAACATTGCTTAGCTTCTGAGATCAGACGAGATCAGGCTTATTCAAGGTGGTGTGGCCGCAGGCGATTGCATTTCTGCTTTCATGACTTTTATGT
>NW_026707317.1:12500-29612 GCF_902713425.1 Acipenser ruthenus
TCCCGAGAAAAAAGAGGCAGAGAAAAGTGACTGCAGATGTCGTCACTAAGAAAAAAGCAAATTACACGGATGATGCTTCAAGTGTATCCGATAGCTCTCAACCTGAAAAAAGCTGTGAGAGCACACCGTGGAGTGTTAGTATTGCCTGTAAGGATCCCGAGGAGAGCTCAGAGTTTGACAGTGAGGAGGAGGGGAGTCAGACTGATTGTTCGCTGACGGCAGAGCCCCCTTGCACTGAGGCTGGTTACAGCGTGGGCAGTATTAAAACGTTTTTAGAACTTACTAAAGGTAGGAGGGGGGTCAGTGTTGAAGACCATTTTCCTAATATTAAAATGTTTTTACTGTCGGCACGTTTTTTGTTACAGAAAGTTTCAGGCTCTGGTCTTTCTGAGCAGGAGCGCTGGCGTCTAAAGAACCTAATTGCAAAGGTTAATAAGCAGTCTAAAACTGCTTAAAACAGTTGACCGTTTTCTTTTCAATTTTCTCCCATGGATAAGTGGTTTCTTATCTTCTTTCTTGTTTGTATCTTTCTATCTCTCCCTAATATGAGCTCTCTTAAGATTGGGTCATTAAATATAAACGGGTGTAGGGATGATTTAAAGAGAGCCGCGTTGTTTGAGTATCTGGAGCAGAAAGATTTGAAAGTAATTTTGTTGCAAGAGACACACGCTGATTCTAGGAATCAAATAGACTGGGCCAGGGATTGGAAGGGGGAGACTTTTTTTAGTCACGGATCTAGTGTGAGTGCTGGGGTGGCAGTCCTTTTTTCAAAAGACTTTAAACCAGATTCTTATGACGTCACTGAGGTAGTGAAGGGGCGGTTACTTAAAGTGCAAGCGAAAGTCCGTGAAATCTCGCTTGTCTTTATTAATATTTACGCACCAAATGAGGGCAGAGAACGGATTGCTTTTTTTCAGATTTTAGATACAGTTCTGAACGGTTGTGGAAGTGAGGAAGTCCTGTTTTTAGCCGGTGATTTTAACTGCACTGTACATTGTTCAGATGATCGAAATCACCCTGAGCCACACCCACAGTCTGCCAAAGAGCTTTTAATGATTTTAAATAAGCACGACTTGTCTGACGTGTGGAAAGCATTCAATGGCACAAATAGACAGTACACATGGGTCAAAGTGTGTGAAAAGACGGTCTCCTTAGCGAGATTAGACCGTTTTTATACTTTTAAGCAGCATTTTAGCCTGTTTACTAAGTGTTTTATTTCTCCCACCGGTCTTTCTGATCACAGTCTTTTAACAGTTCATGTTTTAGTGCCTTCCCAAATGACAAAACGTTCTTACTGGCATTTTAACATTCAGCTGCTGAAAGATACGCATTTTAAAGAATGCCTAACTTTTCTATGGAACCGGTGGAGAGAGCAGAAATCTGCTTTTTCTTCTCTGGCTCAGTGGTGGGATGTGGGGAAGGTGCAGGTCAGGTTGTTCTGTCAGCAGTACACTGCTAATGCCACAAAGAGGATGACTGAGACTCTGGAAGAGCTGGAGAGAGACATGTTAGAGCTTCAGGGAGCTCTACAGTCTAATCCCAATAGTAGGACGATTCAAGACCTCAAAAATAAAAAACAGCAGCTGGCTGAGCTGCTGAATGTCAAAGTGCAGGGGGCGCTGGTGAGGTCTAGAGTGCAATACCTTGCAGAGGTGGATGCGCCAACACAGTTTTTCTTTGGCATGGAGAAAAAGAGTGCACAGCGCAAAGTAATTCACTGCCTGAAGACATTGTCAGGGGACGAGTTGAGGGAGCCCAGAGAGATCCGGCGATGTGCTGTGGATTTCTACACAAAGCTGTTCACAGCGGAAGCTGAAGGACAGCCGGAGGAGACACAGCATTTCTTGGAGACTCTGCCGAAGATTTCTGAAGAGGAGAGAGGTTTTTTAGACAGACCTCTGACTGTACAGGAGCTCTCTGACGCTCTCATGGGGCTGAAGGGAGGAAAAACTCCAGGACTGGACGGACTACCTGTCGAGTTTTTCAAGTCTTTCTGGACTTTGCTTGGGAAAGATCTACATGCAGTCTATGCAGAAAGTCTGGAGAAAGGGGAGCTGCCGTTGAGTTGTAGAAGGGCAGTGATAACTTTGCTGCCAAAAAAAGGGGACTTGTGCCATATCAAAAACTGGAGGCCTGTGTCGTTGTTGGCCTCTGATTACAAAATAATATCGAAAGCCCTCGCTAATCGGTTGAGCACTGTAATGGGAAATATTATTCATCCTGACCAAACCTACTGCGTGCCCAGTAGAAGCATTTTTGACAGTATTTTTTTAATTCGAGACACATTGGCTGCCTCTGAGCTCTTCGGTTTCCCTGCTGGGCTTATCTCTCTTGATCAGGAGAAAGCCTTTGACAGAGTCGATCACAAGTACTTATGGAAGGTATTTGAAGCCTTTGGATTTGGCCTGGGATTTCTATCCCATATACAGTTCCTGTACTGTGACATTTTCAGCCTGCTGAAGATCAACGGGGAGCTGAGTGCACCTTTCCCAGTTCACAGGGGTATTAGACAAGGCTGCCCTCTTTCGGGAATGCTCTATTCCCTGTCCATCGAACCCCTTATTTGCAGGCTCAGGCATGTTCTAACAGGGCTCTCCATCCCAGGTAGTCTGGCTCCGCCCATAAAAGTATCTGCCTATGCAGATGACATCTCAGTTTTTATAACCAGCCAGGCAGATGTTGATAAACTCTGTGACAGTCAACAGCTTTTTGAAAGAGTCTCATCTGCTAGAATTAATTGGTTGAAGAGCGGGGCTTTCTTAATTGGGAAATGGACGAAGCCTGGGCCTCCAGTGTTGCCTGGTGGATTGCTGTGGAGCCGGGAAGAGTTTAGACACCTAGGGGTTTTTTTGGGAGGTGCGAGAGCAGCTGAGAGGAACTGGGAGGGAGTTTTGGAGGCAATACGGGGGCGTTTGCAGAGGTGGCGCTGGGTTTTGCCACAGCTCTCGTATAGGGGCAGAGTTTTAATAATAAGCAACTTGGCTGCTTCCATGCTCTGGCACAGGTGCATATGTGTAGAACCTGACCAGGCGTTTTTGAAAAAAATCCAGAGTGAATTTTTAAGTTTTTTCTGGGATGGACTGCATTGGCTAAGGCAAAGCATATTGTACCTACCTCTGGATGAAGGGGGTCAGGGATTGATGGACCTGTCCAGCAGGATTGCTGCTTTTAGACTGCAGGCTGTCCAAAAAATGCTCTATAGCAGTGAGAAGCCTCCCTGGGTTGACGTGGCTTTACTCTTCTTTCGTCAAGTTGGAGGGCTGGGTCTTGGGAAGCATATTTTCTTTTTAGACACTGCTGTGTTTGTTTGCTCCAAACTACCAGCCTACTATCAGAGTGTGTTGAAAGCATGGCAGAGTCTGAGGGTGGGTCTGGATGAAGAAGCTTTAGATTTTTACTGGCTTTTGGAGAGACCTCTGGTTTTTAATCCTCTTTTTAAAGTAGAAATGTTAAAATCACAGGCTTTTACAAGTGTAATGATAAAGGCCGGGGTCATCAAGTTACGCCATGTTTTAGATCTGGAGAGTTTTAATTGGAGAAGTCCACAGAGTTTGTCTTTAACCTTGGGGTTGCGGTCTGTGAGGGTAGCTGGGTTGCTGCTTTCCCAGATTCATGCAGCATTATCAAATGCACAGAATGAGACTCTAAGAAAGGGCTTTACTAACTGTATCTCTTTCCCCTGTGAAACACCTTTCCCCTTCATACAGATCTCCCCAGCTATCAGCAGAGACACGGGAGACAAAGGGCATTTATTCAAAATCGAGAACTTGACAGATCTCCCCCTGTCAAGTGTGAAGGGGCACACACTGTATGAATTATGTGTTAAGCTGAGACACGAGAAGCAATTACAGGGCCTTCCAGATACATCTTGGAGAGAGCGGTTGGAGGTGGAGGAGCAGGTCAGGCCGGCTTGGAGAAGCTTCTATAAACCCCCCCTGTCAAAGAGGCTGGGAGATCTACAGTGGAGACTCTTACACACGATTCTCGCTGTTAATGCCTACCTCTGCATACTAGACCCACGGGTATCTGACAAATGTCCTTTTTGTTTACAAAGAGAGACTGTCTTTCATAGTTTTATCTTTTGTAAAAGATTGGCTTCTCTTTTTTCTGTACTCAATAATGTATTTGTTAAACTGAATGTGGTCTTTTCCGAATGTGTTTTTGTTTTTGGTGTGCCTTATATTAAGGAAAAGAAACATCTGTGCCAGCTACTTAACTTACTTTTGGGGCAGGCCAAGCTCTCCATTTTAAAATCTAGAAAAGCTCAAATTGCCCAGGTTGGGGAAACAGATGCTCTTACTGTTTTTAGAATGCTGGTGATTAGTAGAATCAAGCTGGATTTCAGTTATCACCGCATGATGCACGACTTAGACTCTTTCCAGTTAAATTGGTGTATTGGGGGTGTGCTCTGTGAGACTGAAGGAGAAACCCTTAATATATATTTATAATATTTATTTATTTATAATGGCTTAATGTTTTAAATTTTGTCTTGTGAATATTTAAAGAAAAAGTAATGTAATTTTTTGTTCTTATTGTGTTTTGTACCAAAAGTCAATAAAGTCTTTTGAAAAAGTAAAAAGTATCTCTCTATCTATCTATCTATCTATCTATCTATCTCTCTCTCTATCTATCTCTATAGTTTTTATGTATTGATTGATTGATTATAACTACAGGCTGTATATCTGGTACAGTAACCATGTAAATGAATGATCTCAGACGCTGTGAATGAGACTCTTTTAAAGTGATGCTAACAGTTCTTCATACAGACTATCTATCTATCTATCCATCTATCTATCTATCTATCTATCTATCTATCTCTCTATCTATCTATCTATCTATCTATCTATCTATCTATCTATCTATCGTTTTTATGTATTGATTGGTTGATTATAACTACAGGCTGTGTATCTGGTACAGTAACCATGTAAATGAATGATCTCAGACGCTGTGAATGAGACTCTTTTAAAATGATGCTAACAGTTCATCATACAGACTATCTATCTATCTATCTATCTCTCTATCTATCTATCTATCTATCTATCTATCTATCTATCTATCTATCTATCTATCTATCTATCTATCTATCTATCTATCTATCGTTTTTATGTATTGATTGGTTGATTATAACTACAGGCTGTGTATCTGGTACAGTAACCATGTAAATGAATGATCTCAGACGCTGTGAATGAGACTCTTTTAAAATGATGCTAACAGTTCATCATACAGACTATCTATCTATCTATCTATCTATCTATCTATCTCTCTATCTATCTATCTCTCTATCTATCTATCTATCTATCTATCTATCTATCTATCTATCTATCGTTTTTATGTATTGACTGATTGATTATAACTACAGGCTGTATATCTGGTACAGTAACCATGTAAATGAATGATCTCAGACGCTGTGAATGAGACTCTTTTAAAGTGATGCTAACAGTTCTTCATACAGACTATCTATCTATCTATCTATCTATCTATCTATCTATCTCTCTATCTATCTATCTATCTCTCTATCTATCTATCTATCTATCTATCTATCTCTCTATCTATCTATCTATCTCTCTATCTATCTATCTATCTATCTATCTATCTCTCTATCTCTCTATCTCTCTCTCTCTCTATCTATCTATCTATCTATCTATCGTTTTTATGTATTGATTGGTTGATTATAACTACAGGCTGTATATCTGGTACAGTAACCATGTAAATGAATGATCTCAGACGCTGTGAATGAGACTCTTTTAAAGTGATGCTAACAGTTCTTCATACAGACTATCTATCTATCTATCTATCTATCTATCTATCTATCTATCTATCTATCTATCTATCTATCTATCTATCTATCTATCTATCTATCTATCTATCTACCTGTTCTGTCTAGTGTGATGCATGCTGGGAGAGTGGAGTGAGTGAGGTGGAGTGGATTGAAAGTAGGTGTTTCGTTTTTCTTTCTTTTTTATATGTGTTTGTTAATGTGAATAGTTCTTTGGTTTTGTTTGTTAAATAAATTAAAGAAGTTTGTCTTTTGCGGTCAGCATGGCTGGCTCAGGGGGGGTTTTCCCCCTTGAGAGTTTAACTCGTAAGCACGGAGTTAAAATAGCTACGGAAGGTTTTGTTCCTATAGAGAAGTGCATGTTAGCGATTGGGAAAGTAGTCGGTTATGACAATATAAAGTCTGCATCTAGAATGAATGGATCAGTCGTGGCGTTTTTAAGTCAAACTGATCTAGTGAATAAAGTAGTAGAAAATGGAATTGTTTTGAATGATTCTCTGGTTGCAGTGACGCCATTAGTGACACCAGCGAGGAAAATAATCATATCAAACGTTCCACCTTTCCTTAAAAATGCACTAATTATAAATGAATTGTCTCGACATGGGCAAATTGTTTCAGCCCCAAAAAGAATCCCGTTGGGCTGTAAATCTCCATTATTACAACATGTGGTCTCCTTCAGGAGACAGTTGTTTATGGTTTTGAATAAAGGGAGTGAGGAACTTAACATTGTTTTAAAGTTTAAAGTGGATGGTTGTGACTACGTGATTTTTGCTACTTCAGAAACGATGAAATGTTTCAATTGTGGGGCGGATGGACATTTAGTTAAAAATTGCCCGAAAACAAAAGATAGAGAGGAGAGAGAAGGGGGAGAGGTGAGCGAGAAAGTAGCGGTGAACTTGAAATCCACGGAGCCGAGTAATGTTGATGTTGAAACAGAGAGTGGGGGTATAGAGAGAGGGAATGTGAGCGCTGAAAATGATGGAGAGGTGGCTGGGACGAGTGTTGGTGTGGAGGTGAGCGGAACAGAGAGTAAAACTGGCGAGAAGGAAATTAAGAATACCAGTAGTGATGGTAACGAAAAACAACAGATTGAAAGTGGTACTGTTAATGATACGGATAGTATGAGAGAAGCAGAGACTGGAGAAGTAAGAGAGGACAATCAGGGTGCGGGTGGAAATAAAACCGAGCGTCTAGGGGAGAGTGCATCGGAGAATGTTTCTGAAGTAAGCAGTTTGGCAATGGAAATGAGTGAGAATATGAATGATAATGTTGGATTTAAGACTCCAGGAAAAAAGAGGAAAAAATTATTAAAAAGGAAAAATATAGAGGAAGTAGAAACAAGGGGAAAAGAACAACCTCCTAAAAAGGAGGGGCAAAAGCCCTGGAGTGTTTTGGTTGCCAGCACCATACATGAAAGTAATTCAGAGTCAGAGAGAGAGGAGGAGGAGGAGGCTGTGTTAACCGACTCCTCTCAATGCTCTGAATCCATTTTGTTAAAGAGCGGGTATGGTGAGCAAGACATAAGAGAGTTTTTACTGTTGACAAAGGGAAGGAGAAAAGTTGATGTGGAGGATTTTTTTCCTGATTTAAGTTTGTTTGTGAACTCAGCGGCTTATCTGGTAAAGAAGTCCTCTGGGTCAAATTTTACAGATCAAGAACGCTGGTGTTTAAAGAATTGTTTGATTAGAGTTCGTGGTAAACTTAATCAAAAATAAAAATGGTAAACTCCGTGGTTTTTTTTCAAATATTGTTAGTTTTTTTTTCTATCCCAATGATGACTTTTCTGTTAGGGACTATTAACATAAATGGTTGTAGAGACAGTTTTAAGAGGGCTTCTGTTTTTGAATATTTGAACCAGAAAAAACTGGATGTCATTTTCTTACAAGAAACTCATTGTGATTTCAAAACCCAGTCAGAGTGGGAAAAGGAATGGAAAGGGCAAATGTTCTTTAGTCATGGATCTAATGTGAGTGCTGGGGTGGCAGTTTTGTTTAAGGAACATTTTAAACCTGAGTCTGTGGACTTTACTGAACTGGTAAAAGGTCGGATGCTTAAAATAGAAGCTGTAGTAGAAGGACAATCCTTTGTATTTATTAATATTTATGCCCCCAATGATGGAAAAGAGAGGTTGGAATTTTTCAAAATTCTGGACGAGGTTTTATTAGAATGCACGTCTGATGAGGTTTTGTTTTTAGCAGGGGACTTTAATTGTACTGCTCATTGTAAAATGGACAGAAATCATCCTGAGCCACACCTTAAGTCTGCAAGAGAATTATCAGTTATATTAAAAAAGATTGATTTAATTGATGTGTGGAAAAGTGTGCATCCAAATAAAAGACAATATACTTGGGTTAAGTACAGTAAGAGTCACATCTCAATGGCGAGATTAGATCGGATTTATGTTTTCAAAGAGCATTTTAATCTGATAAAACAATGTAGCATCTCTCCTTCTACCTTTTCTGATCACAACCTTGTATTCCTTTCTGTTTTATTGCCTAATGTTAAACGCAGTCGTTCCTATTGGAAATTCAACACTAGTTTGTTAAATGATTTGCATTTTATCAAATGTTTTAATTTCTTTTGGAAAACATGGAGGGATGATAAAGGTTCCTTTTCAAATCTTAGACAATGGTGGGACGTAGGTAAAGTTCAAATAAAAACATTCTGTCAACAGTACAATGAAAACGTTACAAAGAGGGTAAATGAGTCTCTGCAGGAGCTGGAGCGGGATGTCTTAGAGCTCCAGAGAGCTCTAGACTCCAAGCAAAATGATAATCTAATTGAAAAATTAAAGTACAAAAAGAAATTAATTGCAAATCTTTTGGATGTAAAAGTGAAAGGAGCACTGGTGAGATCTAGGGTGCAGGGGCTGACGAAGATGGACGCACCTACTCAGTTTTTTTTCAGTTTGGAGAAAAAAAGTAGCCAAAGGAAGGCAATTCATTGTCTAAGGAGGCCGGACGGAGTGGAGCTGAGAGACCCGGAGGAGATCAGGAGGCACGCTGTCCAGTTCTACTCAGGTTTATTTGCAGCGGAGGCTGGGGCTGAGCCTGAGGAGGTGCAGGGTTTCCTGCAGGGCATGACGTGTTTGCCTGAGGAGGCTAATGAAGGGCTGGGGAGTGCCCTGTCTATCGAAGAACTTACTGTTGCTCTGCAAGGGCTGAATCAGGGCAAAGCTCCTGGCATTGATGGCTTGCCCGTGGAGTTTTATAAAAGTTTTTGGCAACTGTTGAAATATGATCTTGCTGAAGTTTTTGAAGAGAGTTTTGAGCAAGGAGAGCTGCCGCTAAGCTGCAGGAGAGCAGTTATCACGCTCCTTCCAAAGAAAGGTGATCTTTGCGACATAAAAAATTGGAGACCTGTGTCACTGTTGTGCTCCGAATATAAAATTCTTTCTAGAGCTCTAGTCAACAGACTGAGTACAGTGATCGAGACTGTGGTGCACCCTGATCAAACTTATTGCATCCCAAATAGATCCATTTTTGATAATATCTTTTTGGTCAGGGACATATTGGCAGCCTCAAAATTGTTTGGCTTTAGTACTGGTCTTTTTTTGTTAGATCAGGAAAAGGCTTTTGATAGAGTCGACCACCAGTATTTATGGAAGGTCCTCGCTGCTTTTGGTCTTAACTCTAATTTCATTAGTAAAATAAGATCGCTCTATTGTAACGTTTTCAGTTTGATTAAAATAAACGGAGGACTTACTGCACCTTTTAAAATTCAGAGAGGAATTAGACAAGGATGCCCACTCTCTGGTATGTTATACGCACTATCAATTGAACCTTTCTTGAGTAGGTTAAGAAGTGTTTTGACAGGCTTAGATATTCCAAACTGCAATCAGTCAATTAAGCTGTCAGCTTATGCTGACGATATTATGTTGTTTATAAGTAGTCAAGAAGACATAAAAGTGCTAGTTGAGACCCAGAAAATCTTTGAAAAGGTTTCGTCTGCACGAGTAAATTGGAGTAAGAGCAGTGCTGTGCAGGTTGGGGAAGAAAAAAGATTCAAGTCATTGGTATTGCCTGATGGACTGCAGTGGACCCGAGAAGGTTTCAAGTATTTGGGAATTTTTATGGGCAATGAGAAAATGGAAAGGCAAAATTGGGAAGGGGTTTTGGAAAATATAAAAGGACGTTTGCAGAGGTGGAGGTGGCTGCTTCCTCAAATGTCTTTTAGAGGAAGAGTTTTAGTGGTAAATAATTTAGTCGCCTCCAGTCTTTGGCATAAGTTAATTTGTGTGGAGCCTCCAAAAATGTTGTTGAAACAGATCCAATCCCTGGTTTTGGAGTTTTTTTGGAATGGATATTGCTGGTTGAGGCAGTGTGTGTTGCATTTGCCATTGGATGAGGGTGGGCAAGGATTCATTAATATTGAGTGCAGGACAGCTGCTTTCAGACTGCAAACGTTGCAAAAATTGTTTTATTCACCGGTAGAGTTGCCTTGGAGAGGACTGGCGTTGTCTTTCTTTCGTCAGGTTGGGGGGTTTGGTTTTGATTTTAATTTGCTATTTATGGATGTTGGTCAAATTAATTTGTCGTGTCTTCCTCTGTTTTACAGGAGCATGCTGAGGGCTTGGGGTGCACTAAAGGCCGAGTATGAGTTTTCTTTAGACCCCTTTTGGGTTCTACAACAGCCTTTGGTGTTAAATCCACAATTTAGTTTCATTTATAGTTTCAAATCGGTTAATGATTCCCTTATTAGGGCTAAACTTGTGAGGATCTATGATCTAATAGACACAGAAAAATGTGCTTGGAAGGACCCAGAATGTTTAGCCAATGCTCTGGCCATGCGGTCTGTACGTGTGGCAGGCGTTTACCTGTCACAGCTGAATGAAGCTCTGCTCCCAGAGTGGCGAGAGGCACTGGAGAGTGTTTTTAGTGAGCATCGAATCCCTCAGCAGGCTCCGTTTCCTTCCTTGCTAATCTCTCCTGCTATTAGTAATTTTGAGGAGGAGAGTGGCAAGATTTTAAAAGTGAAGGACTTGTGTAGATGCCACTTTTCCCTATTGGAGGGGAAAAAAGCATATCAAATGTGTGTGAAAGTAAAGTTCCAAGATGTGCTTAAAGTTCTACCGGACACGCATTGGAGAGAGCGGCTGGGAGCTGGAGAGGAGGACAAGCCAGCCTGGAGAGCTTTATACCAACCTCCCCTTGGTAAAAGATCTGGTGACTTACAATGGAGACTCTTGCATACCATTCTGGCTGTTAATGCTTTTATAACAATACTAAATCCGGAGGTGAATGACAAGTGCCCTTTCTGCAGCAAAAGAGAGACTGTTTTTCACTGCTACATGGAATGTCAAAGATTGGATCCATTGTTTGTTTTTTTAAACAACCTCTTTTTAAAGCTGGGTTTGGAGTTCACGAAGACGGTTTTTATTTTTGGGGTCACATATGCAAAGAGTAAAAAGTTTGTGTTTCAGTTGGCTAATTTTATGTTAGGTCAAGCTAAATTGGCCATTTTAAAAAGTAGGAGCAGTGAAATTGATAAAAACAGTCAAGACTTGGTTAAAGTGTTTCGAAAGCTAGTTAGGGAACGTATAGGTGTTGAATTTAATTTTTATAAAATGATGCACGATTTATTAAAATTTGAAATTATATGGTGTTTTAATGGAGTGCTCTGTGAGGTGGATGAAGAGTCTGATGAACTTGTTCTAAATATATGAATTTTTTGTAGAATTTATTGTAATGTAAAAGTTTATACTCTGTTGTAAATAAATGTTATTTAAAAAGTAAAGTAAAGTATCTATCTATCTATCTATCTCTCTATCTATCTATCTATCTATCTATCTATCTATCTATCTATCTATCTATCGTTTTTATGTATTGATTGGTTGATTATAACTACAGGCTGTATATCTGTTACAGTAACCATGTAAATGAATGATCTCAGACGCTGTGAATGAGACTCTTTTAAAATGATGCGAACAGTTCTTCATACAGACTATCTATCTATCTATCTATCTATCTATCTATCTATCTATCTATCTATCTATCTATCTATCTATCTATCTATCTATCTATCTCTCTCTCTCTCTATCTATCTATCTATCTCTCTCTCTCTCTCTATCTATCTATCTATCTATCTATCTATCTATCTATCTACCTATCTATCTATCTATCTATCTATCTATCTATCTATCTATCTATCTATCTCTCTCTCTATCTATCTATCTATCTATCTATCTATCTCTCTCTCTCTCTCTCTCTCTATCTATCTATCTATCTATCTATCTATCTATCTATCTATCTATCAGCAGTGTGGAGTAGTGGTCAGGGCTCTGGACTCTTGACCGGAGGGTCGTGGGTTCAATCCCAGGTGGGGGACGCTGCTGCTGTACCCTTGAGCAAGGTACTTTACCTAGATTGCTCCAGTAAAAACCCAACTGTATAAATGGGGAATTGTATGTAAAAATAATGTGATATCTTGTAACAATTGTAAGTCGCCCTGGATAAGGGCGTCTGCTAAGAAATACATTATATATATACACACTCACACAAAATATTATTTTTTGTAGTATTATATTTTAAAACGTAAATACATATTTATCACACATTGTATAGCAATTTAACATTCTTCCACGTGTTATTATTATTATTATTATTATTATTATTATTAATAATAATAGTGGTAGTATTTATATGATTTTATAGTATTTATATGTTTTTTGAAAATTACGACGCTTTTTAAAATAAAAACTACAACTACCGGCGGGCATAGCTCTTAGATCAGCCTCCAATCAATCCCACGAGCCTTAGCGAGCAAAATTAGCATACCGACCCGTAAAAGAAAAACGAGACACGCGCTTTTGGGTGTTTTATTAAACATTTAAAACCATTTTATTCCCCCAAAAAAACTAAAACGGGACGATTTTCTTACGAGACAAGACTTTGTTATTATTTTTTTGGTCGGGATGTGGATTTCAGTCACCGTAAGCGGGCGGGTTCGTGGAAAGTCTCGGGTGGGTGTCTCCTCTCTCCACCGGCATGCCTTAAACTGATGAGTAAGGAAAATAACGAGTCGGGGTGACGCCCGGTTCCTCGCTCAAAACTCGCGAGAGGAATTTTTGGAAGGGTACAGGTCGACCCGAGGTGACCCGCTTACTTTCGCGGGATGCCGAGGAGCACCGATCTGCCCCGCTTAAAACCCTAAAAAAAAAAAAAAGCAAGGTTTAATTGAAAAGCAGGAGAACGCAAATCGTGTTTATATGTTTTTTTTAAAACGCTGAATAATATAAAGTTCATGAAGGTGAGCTTGGCACGGCTGAGGTGAAGCGTTTTACGTTTCTGCCACGTCGTATGAACGGATGAAATACATGAACGTCAGATTTTTCTGTCTGTTATTTAGATTTAGTGATTTTATAAAACGTTTCTAAGTGTTCTGTGTATCTTATAAGACGTTTCTAAGTGTTCTGTGTCTCTTATAAGACGTTTCTAAGTGTTCTGTGTCTCAGAAGGCGTTTCTAAGTGTTCTGTGTCTCTATAAGACGTTTCTAAGTGTTCTGTGTATCTTATAAGACGTTTCTAAGTGTTCTGTGTATCTTATAAGACGTTTCTAAGTGTTCTGTGTATCTTATAAGACGTTTCTAGGTGTTCTGTGTATCTTATAAGACGTTTCTAGGTGTTCTGTGTCTCAGAAGACGTTTCTAAGTGTTCTGTGTATCTTATAAGACGTTTCTAAGTGTTCTGTGTCTCTATAAGACGTTTCTAAGTGTTCTGTGTCTCTATAAGACGTTTCTAAGTGTTCTGTGTCTCTATAAGACGTTTCTAAGTGTTCTGGGTATCTTATAAGACGTTTCTAAGTGTTCTGTGTCTCTTATAAGACATTTCTATTGCTTTTGTCTTCCTCTGATCGCGTTGAGAGCGTTTCATTCTCTCACACTCTTTGTATGACAGACCCTCTCCTCTCCTCTCCTCAGGTTTATATTAGTCTGTGGAGTGTCTATTATTATTATTATTATTATTATTATTATTATTATTATTATTATTATTATTATTATTATTATTATTATTATTATTATTATTTATTAATTTCTTAGCAGACGCCCTTATCCAGGGCGACTTACAATTGTTACAAGATATCACATTATTTTTTACATACAATTCCCCATTTATACAGTTGGGTTTTTACTGGAGCAATCTAGGTAAAGTACCTTGCTCAAGGGTACAGCAGCAGTGTCACCCACCGGGGATTGAACCCACGACCCTCCGGTCAAGAGTCCAGAGCCCTAACCGCTAAGCCACACTATATAGCGAGGCGGATGTCATGCCAACACCGTCCGGCAGATGGCAGCACCAGATACTACGCATAGAACCGTATTGAAAAAGCGCTGTGCTGAAAAACACAAACATTTAACAGCTTTTAAAATATCTATATATCTTGAAGCGCTTCTCCCATTGTCATGAAACTCGTTATTAATATTATTTATCTATCTATCTATCTATCTATCTGTCTATCTATCTCTCTATCTATCTATCTATCTATCTATCTATCTATCTATCTATCGTTTTTATGTATTGATTGGTTGATTATAACTACAGGCTGTATATCTGGTACAGTAACCATGTAAATGAATGATCTCAGACGCTGTGAATGAGACTCTTTTAAAATGATGCTAACAGTTCTTCATACAGACTATCTATCTATCTATCTATCTATCTATCTATCTATCTCTCTATCTATCTATCTATCTATCTATCTCTCTATCTATCTATCTATCTATCGTTTTTATGTACTGATTGGTTGATTATAACTACAGGCTGTATATCTGGTACAGTAACCATGTAAATGAATGATCTCAGACGCTGTGAATGAGACTCTTTTAAAATGATGCTAACAGTTCTTCATACAGACTATCTATCTATCTATCCATCTATCTCTCTCTCTCTCTATCTCTCTCTCTATCTATCTATCTATCTATCTATCGTTTTTATGTATTGATTGGTTGATTATAACTACAGGCTGTATATCTGGTACAGTAACCATGTAAATGAATGATCTCAGATGCTGTGAATGAGACTCTTTTAAAATGATGCGAACAGTTCATCATACAGACTATCTATCTATCTATCTATCTATCTGTCTATCTATCTATCTATCTATCGTTTTTATGTATTGATTGGTTGATTATAACTACAGGCTGTATATCTGGTACAGTAACCATGTAAATGAATGATCTCAGATGCTGTGAATGAGACTCTTTTAAAATGATGCGAACAGTTCATCATACAGACTATCTATCTATCTATCTATCTATCTATCTATCTATCTATCTATCTATATATTGAGCATCATAAGAAGCGTGTGAACACACGCTGTCTCCATTCATGCGATTTGACGCGTTGCATTTAGACCCGACTTCTGCACATCGTTTTGTGTTAAGCGTTGGAGACTCACTGAACAATTTCTGCAGAACTGAAGTCTAAAAGAATCAGCTGAAACGAAGAACGATGACTAAAAGGATTTTTTTTTTAAAATTTAGTAAATCGCCAATTATTTTATGATTTTCTCCCAATTTGGCATATCCAATTATTTTTCTTTAGGCTCGGCTCACGGCTCACGTGTGACGTCAGCCGCCTGCTCCTTTACACGCTGCAGACTCGCCGTGCAGCCGCCTCAGCGCTGGTCCAGTGGTTAAAGAAAACGGCTTGTAACCAGGAGGTCCCCGGTTCAAATCCCACCTCAGCCACTGACTCACTGTGTGACCCTGAGCAAGTCACTTCACCTCCTTGTGCTTCGTCTTTCGGGGGAGATGTAGTTGTAAGTGACTCTGCAGCTGATGCATAGTTCACACACCCTAGTCTCTGTAAGTCGCCTTGGATAAAGGCGTCTGCTCAATAAACAAATAATAATAACTACTATTATTATTTCTTAGCAGACGTCCTTCTCCAGGGCGACTTACAACTGTTACAAGATATCACATTATTTTTACATACAATTCCCCATTTATACAGTTGGGTTTTTACTGGAGCAATCTAGGTAAAGTACCTTGCTCAAGAGTACAGCAGCAGTGTCCCCCACCTGGGACTGAACCCACGACCCTCCGGTCAAAAGCCCTGACCACTACTCCACACTGCTGCCAGCAGGCGCCCGGCCAGACCACAAGGGGTCGCTGGTGCGCGATGAGGGGAGGACACTCTCCCTGGCCGTCCTAAAATGCTCCAGAAAATTTTTAAAAGCATCCCCTCTTCAAAACGAGGACGACTGGGATAAAATCCGACCGTAATGAAGCTTCAAGCAGACACAAACCCAGGCGACTTCCTATCACTTAGTTTTTTTTTATTATGATGATGAAGCAGAAGACTTTTTCTTTTTTAAAACGTCTTTATTTTTTATAGATTTATTTTAATTTTTTTTTACAGTGCGATATGAAAAGAAAAAAAAAAAACTGAATAAAATACAAACAACTGAGAAATATTACTGCACCGTCAAAAAAAATAAAAATACAATTTTAGCTCACAGAAAAATGGTTCCATACGATTTTTCTCGCATCCACTAGGGTGAAGCGGAGTGTCGCTGGAGGAGAGGCGGGTTAATAACGGGACAGGCTGCTCTATATTCAGGTCTATATAGATATTTCTCACTGCTGTGTCTCTCTCATCCGCCAGGGGGCAGCAGAGAACTGCAGGCTGTTTCATAACTTCCCTCAATGAAGTCTATCATCATCATCATCATCATCATTATTACTATTATTATTGAGTTTGTAACCCTGCCCATTGATCATTTCAATATTAATAATACTAGACTTCATTGAGGGGAGCTCTGAACCCCAGGACTGGGTGCAGCAGCAGCAGCAGCAGCAGGGCTAGTGTGAGTTTGTAACCCTGCTCAAACTCCTGGCTCCTGATCATTTCAATATTAATAATACTAGACTTCATTGAGGGGAGCTCTGAACCCCAGGACTGGGTGCAGCAGCAGCAGCAGGGCTAGTTGTTTTTTGGGGTTCCCTCTCTCCTCTAGATCTCTCCCGCCTCTCTCTCCTCAGAGCTGGCTCCCCTGTACCCCCCCCTCCTCTCTCTCCTCTAGATCTCCCCCTCCTCTCTCTCCTCAGAGCTGGCTCCCCTGTACCCCCCCCCTCCTCTCTCTCCTCTAGATCTCTCCCGCCTCTCTCTCCTCAGAGCTGGCTCCCCTGTACCCCCCCTCCTCTCTCTCCTCTAGATCTCTCCCGCCTCTCTCTCCTCAGAGCTGGCTCCCCTGTACCCCCCCCCTCCTCTCTCTCCTCTAGATCTCCCCCTCCTCTCTCTCCTCAGAGCTGGCTCCCCTGTACCCCCCCCCTCCTCTCTCTCCTCTAGATCTCTCCCGCCTCTCTCTCCTCAGAGCTGGCTCCCCTGTACCCC